>NC_041387.1:634136125-634140963 GCF_002162155.2 Triticum dicoccoides
GGAAGGGGGGCGATGGGGCGGCGAGGGGAGGGGGGCGACAGGGCTCGGCATTACTACCAATGTTTTTTTTTCAAAACTACTAATGGCGCACGACCGGTATGGTGCGCCATTACTATGTCAACTAGTAATGGCGCACTATACAACGGTGCGCCATTAGTAACAATTTTTTTTTATGTTTTTCTCAGAACTACTAATGGCGCACCACACACCAGGTGCGCCATTAGTAATACACTAGTGGTTGGGGTGCGCCCCAGGCGCACCTCTCGAGGCGGTCCTGTGCGCACTTGTATTGTCTGAGTGTCTGAGCTCGTCCTGTGTGTCCAGTTTACATAGCAACACATGTCTTAGTCATATAGAGATCATTACTCGTTTGTCATGCCTTTCCACGCCTCAGTCATCTGCGCTACTATGTTTGCGTCGTACACTGGACCGACTTTCCAGATGGATAAGTGTAAATGGTTTAACAAGTAATTCAAAAAGAAAGGGTATCAGTGCATCTCACCATGTGTGCTTTCCTGCTGATCAGGTCTGTATTGATCCTTTCCTTTTTCTACTTTGTTCTTAAATATAATTGTTTGCTTAGTACTCATTCAGATAGTCATACCCTCAAATGAGAATATCATAGCTCTCACTCCAACCCATATGAAAAAGTAGTAATGCGAATATGGAACTAAACTGAAGCTAGTAAAGCCTGATGAAAATGAAACTGATACGCACCTCAACTGCACGCAAACTGGAATTAGCAGCCGACCTACGCGGACCTGTCCAAGACAAACAAAATTTTAGAGCAGTCTATGAATCACATGATATGGACTACAAAGACACACACAGGCTCGCAGACATATGTATGAACAGCTGACGAGCAATAATCTAGCGCCGCAAAAGGAAACGGTGGAAAGAGGCAGAGCAACCTAGTCAGAGAAGCAGCCTCTTGTGACGCAATTCTCGGACTACTCATGTCACTCCGACCGGCAAGCCTCCCTCAACTGCCGACACCGCCCGCATCTGCCACTCCACCAACTCCTGCTGCCTCCGCCTATGGGCGTCAGGCTGGCCTTCAAATAGTTTGTCAGCCTCTAAATGATGATAATGAGGAAATAATTTGGGAGTACAGGTTTCAACTAATGAGCGAACATATAACGAGCTGGACCATACAAGGTCAACTAATTAACTTCAGGTTTCAACAAGATTGCATTTGGTGTGGATGCCCTAGTATTACACATGCTTCATGTCGAAATAAATAATGGAATTATTCAGAACATCATTAGATGATGGAATTGTTGCAGCAGCTATCAGGTTCATGTATTAGCAGCAGTATCGTCCAGTTCAGGCGTCGTTCTCAAATTTCCATGTCTATCCAGCAACAAAAACATGGCATGTACGTCTCACCCAATCAGTAGATTTTGACCTCCATTTGCGTCTGCCTTCACAGAAAATTTCTCACCAAAAACGGAAATAATGAGAAGTCAAAATGATCATGCCAGGGCCCAAAAACTATGATAATGACCAAGAAAATATCTCCACATGAACATGAACTTAGAATCGTTCTCACAATGTTGTATTGCAAGAGCACCTCCTGAACCTATACAAAATTCTACAGTCTAATAAACCGGCACGGCAAATAACATTAGTTCTTGACTTGGTAAATATAGCTCGCTACTCTGTTTGTTTCCTACCTTGCTATTCTACCTCTCCTCGGAACAGACACATAAGCATTAAGGCACTTGTAGTTTCGTTAATTCAGTCTAACAAGCTACCCATTCCCTAGTTAACTTAAGTTTCAACAAGATTGTAGTTGGTGCGGATGCGCTGGCATGCAGGGATAAACAAGCCAGTGAAGCGTGTACATCCGAGGCACTTGATATCGCCAGCGCCGCGACACTCGCAGACAGAGTTCCTTGTAGGCCGAGAGTCTCTGTCTGCTACGTAGAGTTTCTCCAGGTCGGCGTCGAGCTCCTGTTTCTTGACTACCGACGGACCCTCCTCGGTGTCTTGCATCACAGAGTAATTAATTAGGTGCTGTGGTACATATGTTGTTGCTCAGCAGAATAACAGTACAAAAAAATTACAAGAATTTCGTATGCATGCATAATGGAATTGAAACAACTCAAATGAAAATAAGTTTGCTGCGCCAAGATGGGAAATGTTCAGCCTGACAAATTTACTATCCGCGCTTTTCTTCACTGAAAGCCGCATTTTTAATAGGTGATACATTTTAGATAAAGCACGGAAGAAGAAACTAAACCAGCTGATGAGTACACAAATCCTTGAGATAGTGCCACTGCGAGAGGAAAAAAAAATAGTGATAATAAACTGAGGCAACACTCACCTATTTGAGCAGCTTTCATTGCTGAAACTTTTGCTGCATTGAGATCATTTATGGTTCCCTCTTTGATTCCTGATGCAGAATTATACAGAACTTTGTTTAGGGTCAAGAAGTCCATAGTGTGGCAGTATGTTCAGCAACAATAATCTTTCAGAATTAATAAAAAAAAGGAAAGAGAAAAACAACAACCAACCTCCTGAGGTATCCATTTGAGATCTCTATCCATTTCGATGTGTTGTGCATTTTCAACATCTCGATCAACAAAAAACGAATAAGGTTCTCCTCTTGTCCCTTGTTTCTAACTCAGGTTATGTACGGTGTACACAGATGCTTTTCGACATTTTCTTGCCACTTTCTCTTATATAAAGCCTCCTCCTTTTTTCTATGAACTATTCAAGAGGTCTGCATGTTACCACATGGCCATCTCTCAAGTGTCGTTGATCTCTCATGCTAGAAGACAAGTAAAATTTTCAGCTTGAGCGAGAGCTCAAAGGTACTTGAGTTGACGATATATACTGGAACACTCATGGATAAACAGTTACCCTTCGGACATGATTGATCTTAAGATACTGAGCTTCACGAACAGAGCACCAGCTCCAAAACAGAAATACTCTGATCTAGACGACCTGAATCCTTCGAGTGGTGGGAGGGTAAAGTTGGTGGAGATCCCAGATCCTTCGCGGCGGTGGTGTCCTCGCCTCCCATGGCGAACGATGAGGGGCGCGGCCACCGCGGGGAGCGACGCGGTGGAGGCGGGGCCGGACGCATGGACCGCGGAGGGGGGCGCCAGGCCGGCCGCGGCAACGGCCGTGGAGGTGACCGGAGCAAGTTCTCCTGGAGGCGAGAAGAAGGCGACAGCTACGGCATATCGACCTCGTCCAACGTCGCGTCGGCGGAGGATACTGCGCGTTGGGACGAGGCGGCGGCGTCCAACCGCCAGGAGATCCAGAGCGGTGGGGTGTGGGTGCAGAAGGCCCAGACACCGGCGGGCGCGGGCGGCACCGCCACGGGGAAGCAGCCTGCGCCGCCGCCAGATCGTCCTCAGGGGAAACAGATCCCTGCTCAGGTGCCCCCTGCCAAAAAAGTAGATACATGTCTCATTTGCAAATTTCATGAACATCCCCCTACTCGCTGTCCGCAAGCCTACTGCGAGAGATGCAAAAAATTAGGGCATCTGGCCTCTGTTTGTGGTGAATTCTTGCCGTGGGAATGCATGGCGCCTATGTGTGCCTTTCAGTCTAAAGGGCAGGGTTTCTATTAATATCAATGATTCATGTTCTGCTAATCAGCAAAAGGCTAAGGCCAATAACATAGTGGTCACAATTGTGGAAGGAGAAACCTCTACGCGTCAGATGGAGCTAGATCTCTCTGCATACCTAGCTACTGATTCGCAATGCTCTGCTCATGCTATAGGGTCGGGGGTCTTTGTTGTGAGGTTTCCTAATCCTAGAGCCGTAGCTCAGATCTGCTACGTGGGGAGGGTGACGCTTAAAACTAGTGGTGCAGTCATACAAGCCACGCCGTGGTCATCTGCGGTGGGGGCTAAAGGCAACATATAGATGGCCTGGGTTAATGTCAGTAATGTGCCACTTGACAAGAGAAGTGAAAAAAATCTGGCATATGTGGCGTCGCTAGTTGGGGTCCCCTTGGAAATTGATGCTGCTACTCTGCATCGCCCGACCTCTGTTCGGGTGAGACTGGGGTGCCGTAATGTGGATAAAATCCCTGTGATTGCAGAAGCTGTTCTGGGAGAGTATTACTATGATTTCTTCTATGAGGTGGAGCAAATCCTTGTGAGAGATCCTAACAGAGAGAAAGAGAATATTCAGACCTCTGTGGAACCAGAGGGAAACTCTGATGGAAAAAATGGACCCCTTATGTCACATGACAAAACTGAGAAGAATCCTCCTGTTGAACCAACTGTGAGATCCCCTCTGATCGATCGAGGTGGAAAAACTGACCCCATGAGGGACTCTCAGGAGAGCGTGGAGTCACATGACTCGCTGCATACCACGCTGCTCATTGACACTATGGCATATGAGATGGAACAAAACAAAGTAAGCTCCTGTGCGGTGGAGAATATGGTCTGTAACCTGAAAAGCCTCAAAAAATCTTATTCTGACGCGGTTAAAAATTGTCACCAGGTGGTGGTGGTGAGTGGAGGAAATGAAAAGGCTGATAATTCTCCCCAGCCATACACTGTTGAGTCGCCTGAAACTGAGATGGTTATGCGGGGCCTCCTGCTCCCCCACTGGTCACTGAAGAAAACTTGCGCTTCAGCCTGAGGAACGCCCACAACATGATGGAGAGGGTGGAGGAGAAGGCTATGGCAGCGGCGAAGAAGAGAGACATCGAAGGTACCCTTCATAGTCCTAACTCCTTTGAGGCCTTGTCAAACCCTGATTTAATTCTCAGAGCTGTTAAGATGGGGGTTAATATACCTGATAATGACTTTACTAATGTGGATATCCTTAGAGAGCTTGAAAAATGCAGAAACATTGAGTCTATTAAT
>NC_041387.1:634141449-634160632 GCF_002162155.2 Triticum dicoccoides
ATATGGAGTGGGCTGATGTTAGTGAGGAGGATGAGCTGAAATTCACTGAGGTGAAATCTAGGAAAAAAAGAGGAAGAAAACCTAGTGTGGTGATAGCTCGACCTACTACTAGAAGTCAAAAGAGTGGACCCTTGTTTGTGGAGAGAACTGGTAGCCCTACTCAGTCTCCTAGCAGGAATACCAGGAAGGGGGGGGGTAGAAAGAAAAAATAATGAAAGGCCTTTTTTGGAACTGTAGAGGAGCAGGTAAGAGAGGGATGGCCACCTGCTTCTCTGATCTCATTAAGGACCATTCCCTAGATTTTGTGGGTGTTCAGGAAACCAAGAACAGAACCTTTGAACAGAAATATTTGAGGAGAGTTGATCCCTTCGAGAAATTCAGTTGGAACTGGATCCATTCGGTTGGTAAGTCTGGTGGTGTTTTATGTGGAGTGAGAAAAGAGAGCCTGGAGATCATCTCCTGGGTGACAGGCAAATATCTCCTGCAAGCCTCTGTGTTGGATACTAATACCAAAGTGGTGTGGACCCTGGTGGTGGTGTATGGAGCAGCACAGGATGAGAATAAAGAGGAATTCCTTGATGAGCTGCTATCAGTTTGCATTAATATTGGGACCCCATATGTGATTGGTGGAGATTTCAACATCCTTCGTGATAGTGATAAGAACAAAGATGTGCATCGATCGGTGTACATAGACAGATTCAATTCCATCATTCAAATCCTGAGTCTGAGAGAGATTCATATGGGAGGGGGAAAATACACGTGGACCAATAAGCAGAGGCATCCTACGCCGGAAAAGTTGGACAGGATTCTCATGAGCCCTGAGTGGGAAGATATGTTCCCCTTAGTTATAGTGCGGAAACTTGTGAGAGATGTCTCGGATCACAACCCCTTGTTACTTTCCTCTGATCCGGCCGAGAAAAAGCCCATCCAAGGAAGGGAGTTTAGATTTGAACTGAGCTGGTTAAAAAATGAGGAGTTTTTTCAAAAAGCCAAAGAGATCTGGGAGAAACCTGTGTACTCTGTAGACCCTATTGATGTCTTGAACATCAAGCTGAAACACATTAAGAAATACTTTAAAGGCTGGGGGTCTCATGCCTTTGGACATGCTAGGAAGAGGAAAAAGTGGATCAAACAGGAGCTGGAGGAGATGGAAAAAGATGAGGAAAATGGCCCTCTGGATCCAGATACTTATGAGAGACGCAATATCCTATATGCTGAACTTTACGAGATTCTTGCCGATGAGGAGTTGTTTTGGTTACAACATTCAAATGAGAGGTGGCTCCTGAAGGGTGATCAGAATACTGCCTATTTTCATCGTATCGCTAATGGTAGAAAAAGAAAGAACACCATCCACTCTTTGGAGGATGGGGGGAACATTATTGAGTGGACCAAAAACCTGCTAGATCATGCAACAACCTTTTATAAATCCCTTTTTGGCCCAGCAAGGGGGAACTTGTTCCATTTATCACCTGAGACTTGGTCTGATAATGAAAAACTCACAGAAGAGGACAATGATATCCTCACTGCAAGATTTACTGAGGAAGAAGTGAAAGCAGCCTTGTTTAGTATGGAAAGTAATAGAGCCCCAGGCCCAGATAATATCCCTGCTGAATTCTGTAAACACTGCTGGGACTTTGTTAAGATGGATATTATGCAGCTCTTTGAGGCATTCTATGAGAACAGGCTAGATGTGGCGCGTCTTAATTATGGTATTATCACCCTAATACCTAAAATGAGTGGTGCAAGGAAAATTCAGCAGTATCATCCCATTTGCTTGCTTAGATGCCCATACAAGCTAATCACAAAGGTGTTGGACAACAGAGTAGCGGTGTTTGCTGACAAGTTGATTAGCAAGCATCAAAATGCCTTTATAAAACGAAGAAATATAATGGATGGAATCCTGACCCTCCATGAAGTATTGCACCATACCCATCTTAAGAAGAAAGTGGGGATTGTGCTTAAGTTGGACTTTGAAAAAGCCTATGATAAGATAAACTGGGAATTCCTCCTTGAATGTCACAAAAACCGGGGGTTTGGCTCAACTTGGTGCGGTTGGGTGGAGAAAATTCTGCAAAATGGCACTCTGAGTATTAAGCTGAATAATGAAACGGGACCCTACTTTCAGAGCCACAAAGGGGTTCATCAAGGCGACCCATATTCTCCCTTTTCATTCAACCTTGCGGTGGAAACCCTATCTAAGATGCTTACCAATGCGCAGAGAGAAAAGCTGTTGACTGGCCTGGCACCGGATTTAATCGAGGGAGGTGTAGCAATTCTGCAATATGCAGACGATACAGTAATTTGTTTTGAGCATGACAGGGAGGCAGCCGTTAACCTGAAGCTGCTGCTCTACTTTTTTGAGCTCATGTCAGGCCTCAAGATAAATTTCATGAAAAGTGAGATCTTGTGTGTGGGGGGAGGCAACGAGATTATATCTTTCTATGTGGATCTGTTCAATTGTAATATCGGACACTTCCCAATGAAGTACCTTGGGGTGCCGGTTAGCTTCTCGAACCTGCGTGCCCTAGACTGGGACTTTATGGATGAAAGATTCCTCAAATGCTATGAGTCTTGGATTGGCAATGCTGCATCCTCGGGGGGACGTCTCACTCTTCTTAATTCTTCCCTGACCAGTATTGTGTACTATTACATGTCTATGTTCTTGATTCCTAAAGGGGTGCTTGGTAAGCTGGATAAACACCGTAAGCGGTTCTTCTGGCAAGAACATGAGGGGCGGAAACGATACCATCTGGTGAAGTGGCCCAGAATTTGTCACTCGAAAGAGAAAAGGGGCCTGGGGGTTAAAGATCTGCACAAACAGAACGTTAGCCTGCTCACCAAATGGTGGTGGAAGCTGGAGACCCAGCAGGGGCTCTGGCAAGAGGTGGTTCGGGCAAAATATTTCAAAAAAGACACGGTGGCAACTGTTAAAAGTAGGTTTGGAGATTCTCCTATCTGGAAAGCCATCATGAAAGTTAAGGAGCTGTATATGGCGGGCAGGAAAGTTGTGCTGAAATCTGGCAACCTCGCCAGACTGTGGATGGACCCTTGCGGTGAGAAACAGCCGCTGTGTACTCAATTTCCTATCCTGTTTAGTGTGTGCAATGATCAGGAGATCACTGTTGCTAAATTCAGGGAGAATGTGGAGGTGAACTTCTTCAGAAGAAGACTAAATCCTGAGCTTCTTGCTCAATGGAATAAAGTGCAGGCCTGGGTGGGAGCGCTACCACCTTCTAACGACCCTGATCAGGTCGTCTGGGCCTTAGGGGGGAAAAAGTACTTCACTACTAAATCGGTCTACAAGTATTTGGAGAGGAACATCACTGGGTGCAACTTCAGATGGATTTGGAAAGCCAAAATCCCTTTAAAAATGTAGATCTTTTTGTGGCAACTATTTCAGGATTCGGTCCTGACCAGGGAAGTCATGAGTAGGCGTGGGTGGCTGGGTAGGCCGACATGTGATTTTTGCAATAAGAAAGAAACATCTAATCACCTTTTCTTTACCTGTCCAGATGCTAGAGTTATGTGGAGGACAGTTGGGTGCATTTTTGGCACTGATCGTTGCCCTAATGATCTGTGGCAGTACTTTGCCTGGTGCTACTGTTACCTTCCTGACGGGGAAATTGTTTACACCTTTGGCTTGGCCGCTTTGTGCTGGGCTATGTGGAATTGTCGAAACAAAAAAATCTTTGAGCTCAAAGAGCTGAGATCTCCTTTTGATGTGGTGTACTCTGCTTGTGGTTACATCTCTTATTGGGCAGGTTTATTGTCTATTGAAGACCGGGAGGCTATGGAGTGAGGGGCAAAGATGCTAAGGATGAATGCTTCGAACATGATGAGAATCTGTGCTGCGCCTGGAGATGCGACGCGTAGCGGTCGTTGAAGCTGGGGCAGATCTCGGTGGCCTCTCTTTGGATGCGTGGAGGATTGTATGTGTGATGAACTGGTTGGTTGTTGGTTAGTTTTATGCTCCTGCGCGAGCTTTTGGATGTGGCCTATCTGATCAGGCTTGTATCGAGGGCCGAACCTTCTTAGAGTCTTTCTGAAGTCGTTTCGGGTGTCACTGGGTTTTCGCCCCATAGTGAGCTGCTCGATGACGGGTGCTCACCGTGGGTTTCCCAGTGATGCTTTGAACCCGCTTCCCCTTTCTGTGTTTCCTGTTGGGCTTGTTGAACTGTTGTTATTTCCGTTATGATGAGTAATGGAAAGGGGTAATGCCCGGTTCAAAAAAAAGGGAAGTGAAGTACTGTAACCACATTCTTGAAGCTAGTGTCTGAACCCTAAACATGTTAATCCATCCCCGAATGACCCAAAATCTCAGATTTTTCTCTACAAAGTAGCGCAAGAACCTGTAAAAATAGACATATATGCAGTAGTAAGTAACAACATGGACACATAGGAGCGCATCCACCTGAGATAATTGGTAAACAGGACTGTGGATAAAGACAGAGGAGTTTACGCTGCCGCGCCACAGTAAGAGTAGCTGGGCGCAATGTTTGTCTGTTTCAAGAAACACATGCAAAATTCAGATATATCATGCTATGGTCCATGTGGATGACAAACATTGGGTGCCATTAGGCACTCAACAACCAGTGGAGGGATGACTCTGATTCCTGAACTGAATATGAACGAACAATAAGTTGAAGAGCAAATCTTACCCGGGTTACCTTGCTGCCATCTTCCATAGTCAAAAGCATAGGAAATTGCTAATTGAAATCACACCAATTAGACAACAACCTGAAGGAACAATAAGTGCCTTATAAAAGTAAATCTGTAGAGAGCTCCACTTGCGACGACAGTGGGTCTTTACACATTTTATAATTTATTATCATTGCAATTTAGCAACTGGGCCTCATAAAAACAGTTGCAAAAAGGAGCGGCTGGCCTTTCATCAAACATCTTATGTAGTCTTTGCCATGGCCGCCTACACCTCGAGGTCGGCAGATCCCCTTTGATGGGGAGAGGAAGAGAGAGACATAGAGAAGGGGGGGTGTTGGGGGAGTCAGGACTGCTGGATTGGGGACTCACCGACGTGCGGAGCTCCAGGCCAGAAAAAAAGGGAAGCCAGCCCCGACGACCTCCTCCTTCTCCCTAGACGGTGCACACGCGCGCACACTCCTGTTGAGCACCGAGGAGGAGGGAGAGGCGCAGCAGTGGCGCGACGGATCGAACTCCTCCAGTCGAGCACCAAGTGAGGCGGCAACGAGAAAAGCGGGAGGATACAGGGCGGTGGCCGCGTGAGGGAAGCACCACCGAGCGGCACATCATGACCCGGTCTTCTTCGTGGCAGGCGAGGGCGGGAGGCAGGGGAGGTTGCGCTGGTTGGCGGCTGCGCTGGAGGCGGCCGGTGGCGACAGAAAATCTAGGAGGGAAAGGAAAGGAGAGAAAGGGACACATTCATGGGAGAGGGTTTGGTGTTATGGTAGCTCCTCAGGAAGGCCACTTGGCTACGTTTTCTCCAATTGCTGGCCTGATTTTTTTTCCTCTTCTCGTCGCTAGGTGATGACGTGGACATCAGGAGGATGCGCCCTTACTGCGACTGGATGCACCCTTACTGCAACTGTTAAAGGGTTGTATTACTAATGGCGCACCAACACACAGTGCGCCATTAGAATATAGTAATGGCGCACCACATGTCTGGTGCTCCATTAGTGGCCATATTATCTATAGCCCTTTTCCTAGCAGTGACATGTGCACGCACATGGTGCTGGCATGTCCCATACAACTATTTTGCTGTTGTTAATCTAAGAATGCCGCCGGAAAATTGTAGCAATGCCACTGTTAAAAGTAAATTACATTTTTTAACGAATGTTGTTTTAAGAGAATGTCTCTATTAATATGAATCAATGCAACCGTTTTAGAAATGCTACTATCCTACTTTGTTTTCCATCAAGATAAGTTAGATGCTTCTTTCTGTCACCATTTGTTTCATCCTCCTTTATCGGCAAGTAATTGTTTTCTTTTTTGCCTCTGTTAAAATAGGGGTATCTATTCAACTTGTTGCCATTGCGACATTTTGCTTCACTACGCGAAACATGTTGCTTGATTTCAGTGCAACTGCACAAAACGAGATTGGATTTCCTATTTGCTTTGGTAGATTCATATTTTATTATGGTCGTCTCATGAAAGGTCAGTACAGGCCTTCATCCACATGATTATGCAGTTTGCTTTGAGATGTTGTGCTACTTCTATTGGTACTGTTTTACATAAATGTTTAATTGAAGCTATTATATTGCTGTCTTTTCCCATTAAGTAGTGAACAAAAATGGGACCAACCTAGACATGATGCTTGTTGCTTTGTTATAACAAACTCTGCATCACCCCCTTTATAAGTAGATGGAAGCACATATTGTTGTTGCGCCCACTCTCCCCTGGAACTATTTATGTTTTTCGTTAGTCTAATGCCGCTGGTAAAATTAAGCAATGCCACTTTCAGAATTAACTACTGAATCTTATTTCAAAACTGCAACACTTGTTAGGGGTTGGCAGGATTACCATTTTTGTGCAGTTCAACTTGAATGTCACACCGGCGACTTTGCTTAATTTTGGTGGAACTGCACAAAAGGAGATCGAGATTTCATATATGTCTTGGGATATGTTTTCAGTCGTCCTCACGAGCTGTATCAAATCTTGATCAAGAATGGTCAGTACCGACTTTCATCCACATAATGTTGCAGTGTGCTTTGAGATGTTGTGCTACTTGTATTGGTACTATTTTGGATAAATGTTGAATTGCAGCTATTGAACTGCTGTCTTTTAGAAACAAGTGAGCAAAAATTGTTCCAACCCAGACATGATGCTTGTTTCTTTGTTACAACAAAACTCTGCATCACTCCCTTTATAAGTAGATGGAAGCACATGCTGTTATTGCGCCCACTCTCCCCTGGAACTGTTTATGCTTTTTGTTAATCTAATGCCGCTGGTAAAATTAAGCAATGCCACTCTCAGAATTAATTAACTGCAACACTTGTTAGAGATTGGCGGGATTACCATTTTTGTGGCCGCGTGTTTCATCCTCCTTTATTGGCCAGTAATTGATTTCTTTTTTGCCTCTGTTAAAACAAATCAGTCGCATTGTTTTAGGAATGGTAACTATCCTGCTTTGTAGTTCTTTCTACATGTTTAACCAAGGTATTGTTAAGATAATGTCTCTGTTAAAATGAATCAGTCGCATTGTTTTAGGAATGGTACTTTCTTGCTTTGTCGTTCTTTATAAATGTTGAAACAAGGCATTGTTAAGATAATGTCTCAGTCAATATGAATGAATCACACTGATGGAGAATTGCTACTCTCCTGCTTTGTTCCCATTAAGATAAGGTAGATCAGTAGATGCTTTTCTTCTGGGAGTACAAGTCATCAACCGTTATTTCTCAGTAATTGTTTCTCTTATACCTATTGTTGCTTACAGGGATATCAAAATTAAAGCTCGGTTTTATTCCGACTTTTATTTTAGTTGAACTGCACAAAAGGAGCCAATGTGTCCAAGGCAAACTGCTGCATTACTGGGTCCAGTTGGTCATTCCACTTTGCAAAAAGAAGCAGTCACTGTTTGCGCTACATTACAGAAGGAATGACCGAGAAGCTTTACAGAGTATTAGTAGACGCTGGTGACATGACTAGTCTGCAGAGAGCATCGGCAACTCAAAAAGTGACCAAACAAGTATAAGAAGCCATGACAGGACTCCACGATCATAGGCATTACAAATTTTTGAATGGGAAAAGCTTCTCAAAGTTTAATCGTTGATGTTAGCAAGAAGACATTAGTTTAATATATTGGAATTGGAAAACCTTTTCAAAATTTGCTGATTGATGTTAGCTAGAAGACATGCATTTGATATTTTTGAGTGGGACGCCCTTTGCTGTGAGCAACGTCGATCGCTTTTTCCTATTCCTGTGTTCAGTTTAGAAGTAAACAATTACTCTGCTGAGATGTTCTTGTGTTAAGAGTTTGTTCTGAATATTGTCTATGTAATGCTAGGCCTTGTGCAATATATATTGGAATTGGAGAACCTTGTCAAAATTTGCTCATTTATGTTAGCCAGAAGACATGCATTTGATATTTATGAGTGGGACACCCTTTGCCGTGAGCAGCGTCGATCGTTTTTTTTGTATTCCCGTGTTCAATTTTAGAAGTAAATAGTTACTCTGCCGAGATATTCCTGTGTTGAGAGTTTGTTCTGAATTGTCTATGCAATGCCAAGCCTTGTGTTTGATTGCAAAGTTGAGCTTGGAATGTTGTGGCATGCGACATCACGAGATGTTCACCGTGCCTCCTGAGAATAATGCTTTGTATTGTTTTGCATGTCGATCTAATGCCAATGATTTGCTTGTTAAGAAGATCATCCTCTTTTGTTGTTTCCGTGCTTAAGAAGTTCATCGTCTTATGTTTCATTCATAGCCTATACGACAAGTCGGGTAGGTTTGACGTGAAACCATATGATCTTCCGACCAACTCATCATCTTAGGCCGTGATTGGATCGTCGTTTTCCAACCAAAACCGCTTGTAAAACTGACGCTTGTAAATAAAAGTAGATGGTGTCGGGCGAAGCGCTTGGTTGGTCGATTTCGACTAGTAGTAAACACTAGTGCAGAACCGTCCTTTAGTGTCGGTTCGTAACGGCCTTTAGTGCCGGTTCTACAACCGGCACTAAAGAGTGGGGACTAAAGGTCCCCCCCCCTTTAGTACCGGTTCGTCACGAACCGGCGCTAAAGTGCTAACACATGGCACGAGCCAGGCCCGGGTGCGCGCAGGGCTTTAGTACCGGTTGGTAACACCAACCGGTACTAAATGTTTGGGTGTTTTTTTATTTTCCATTACATTTTTTTTGTTTGCTGGTATTTCACGACACTACAAATTGTACACGTTATGCATATATATATAAATAGATTTTCTCGTACGTATTGAACCACATATATATATATATATATATATATATATATATATATCATCGAATGTCTCAGAACCAACACCATTATTCACACATACACATGTATATACATATACAATTTCTCCTACATATGTTGCCTTGGTGCCTCCGGAGCACGATGACAAGTGGTTCATGGGGGCGGTAGCGGGTAATAGTATTCTCCTTTGGGATTTATGACCTGGTCGAGCAAAAATCCGGTTATTTCCTCTTGAAGTGCTTGTATGCGCTCCTCGGGTAGGAGCTTATCCCGCACCTCTCTGAACTGTTAAGAAGGAGATCAATAATATGCATGTGTGTTAGTTGTGTGACTAGATATCGATAATGGTGTGAATAGTGTTCTGACAAACGTACCCAGTCCTGTCTATCATATCTGCTCCTTTCGGACGTCATCATGCAAATGTTCTCGCAAACGTAGAATGCACACAGATTATTCCCCGGCGCCTGCTTCAGGGCCTCTACGAGAATGGAATTGAATCAGATGATGATTAATCAAGCATGATAATTAATTAATGATATTGAAACAAGAATTAAAGAGATGGTAGCTAGCTAGTACTACTTAATTACTTACCTTTGGTCGATGCCAAAACAACTTTTGTTTCCATTCGCCTGGAGTCACCGCGATGAACTTTGCCCATGCCCTGCCCGCCAGCAAAGAAAATTAATAAAGGGGTTATTAAATAGTTCATATCAGAAAATGACGAACTAATAATAGGCCGAGATATATATATAGTTAATAATGATTGAAATTACCTGTTGACTATCCCCTTCACGATGGTGAAGTCACTTTCTTCTTTAGTTAGCGAGTCTAGTAATTCAACTTTTCCTTCCTCAACTTTAATGTCTATCAAGACCTAGTGCCGATTGCATGCGCACACATTTGCATGTCTTAAATAAGCGGGCATGTGCATAAAATTAATCAACTACCATAAACTGTATACACTTAATTATTAACATCTAGCTAGCTAGTAAGCAAAAACAGAATTTGTAGTACAAGACAGTGTGACTCACGGGAAGTTGTAAGGAAGTAGTATATCTTCATTTCTATTGAGGCGCTTCAAGAACTCTACCATGCTGGCCTCTACACCTGCTTGATAAAATGGAAAGTTCCATATGTCCTCATTAATGGTATTTGGGTCAATGAACCCAATGCCATAGCGTCCAGATTTTTTCATTTCATACATCTTCATCCTGCATATAATACCACAGAAAAGAATATAGTGAGGATAATTACATGTAATGATTGATCAAAATTATCACTACATAATTAGTTTGAGACTTTAATTACAGAAAGAAATCACTTACAGACAATAGCAACTGACGATAGACTTGTCGAGTGCGTCTTGATTGAATAACTAATATAGTTCTGAATACTCAATGGACAGAGCTTTCTCATGGTAATAATGCTCCTTCTTGACATTCACCATGAGGGACACTCGATTGGTAATCTTGGTCATGTTCATGTACCATTGATGCAATTCATACATTCTCGTTGGGAGGTCCTTGACCTTGTCTGGATGGACCAAAGGTTGGCCCCAGGCATATTTCCATTTTATTTCTGATTCTTTAAGCGGAGACATGGGCTCGATTTCGAGGAGTTGTCCAACAGAGATCTTGAGCATTTCAGCCTGCATTATATGCTCCTCCGTTATTACCACATCGCCCTGCTGGGGAACGCTAACGGTTTGCCCACAATAATATTTGGCGCGCGTACTCCTCTCATGTGTTGTTGGCACAACAAGCGGGGGGGATCTCTTGCGCCACCTGTTCTCCCAGCTGGGGAACGGTTCTCCTGCATTTTTTGCCAGCTGCTTGTTGGCTCGAGCTCAAGCTCGCTTCCTTCCATAGCCGTGCTCGATGTAGCTTTCTGATTTGACGCTCATAGTCTGAGTCAACAGGCTTGGGAGCTGGTGCTCTAGCCATATGAATGAAGTGGTCAATCGTTTTCTCAGGCACTTTCTATTTTGGCGATGGTGCCGGTTTCGGTCCAAAATGGGCGTCCACTTGGGCCTGCACTATGGCTGCGTTTTGCTCCTCGGTCATGTCGTAAGGCCTCTGAGGAAGAGGAGCGAGGCTTGGACCATATTTATATCGCTTGTCTCTGCTTGTACTTCCTGAACTACCTCGACTCGTACCGCTACGCACCAAAGCTGCGGTATGTCTCTTCTGCGATTGCTGAGACGGCGGAGACGGCTGACGTGGAGTTGGACCAGGAGAAGTGGGCTGACGATGTGCCGGACTTGAAGCAGGAGGTCTGGCCTGACACGGTGCCGGACTAGAAACCGGAGAAGGGGCATGCCGCTGTGCCGGACTTGAAACCGGAGGAGTCAGCTCACGCGTTCGAGGACTTGGAGGTGGTGGCGGACTTCGAGGAGGAGTCGTCTCACGCGTTCGTGGACTTGGAGGAGCGGGAGTCTGCTGACTCGGTGGCGGACTTCGAGGACTCAGCAGACGACGCGGTGTCAGTGGACTTTGAAAGATGATGCAATCCTTTCTCCATAGGATGATACAATGTATGGCCTGTCCCAGTGTGCGCTCGTCTTCACCTCTAGGAATGTCAAGCGTTAGCCCCGAATATGGGTCCACCACTTCATCAACCATGACACGAGCATAGCCCTCTGGATTCGGGATGCAATGGTAGGTTGCGTCGGGGGTAACTGGAAAAGCAACGCCGTCCGCCACCTTCATGGATATGTTCTTCATTTTGGAGTGTAGCTCACAATTAGTGTTCTCTATGATGTCATCCACAGGGTATGTATCCAGCAGTGTGTCGCCCAGGGCAGAACCAACGCTGCTTCTTGGCATGGATGAGATGGTGCTATCCAATGCTAGACAATCATCCGCTTGCTGCTGCCGCTGCTGAGACCCCCTTTCCTGGCTAATTGAGTCGATCTGCTGCTGCTGCTGCTGGTGTCGTGGTTCTAAGTCTGACAGTAGAATGGGGGGTAGGTATGGAGAGGCAAGATCCTAGCTATGGAGTAGTTGTACACACAGGTGTTTTACGAGTTCAGGCCCTTCTCGAAGGAAGTAACAGCCCTACGTCTCGGAGCCCCGAGGCGGTCGACTGGATTATGTGTGTGAGAGTTACAGGGGTGCGAACCCTTCTACCAGTGGAGGGGGGTGGCTTATATAGAGGACGCCAAGACTCCAGCCAGCCCACGTAGCAGAGGGTTAAACTACATTAAGGTCTGGCGTTACTGGTAACGCCCTACATAAAGTGCCATCATGACCATTAAGACTACTTAATTACAGACCGTTTGGATACAGAATAGATCCTGAACTCCTGATGGTCGAGTGAGTCTTCATGGTCGAGTGTCTTCAGGTTCGTCGAGTGTCTTCTAGTCCGTCGAGTGGAGTCCCTCTTGGTCGACTGGAAGACGGCTTCTTCTAAGAGATGTCCTTGGGGAGGGTACCTTGGTCAGGTTCATGACCCTACCCTAGGTACATGACTTCATCAGTAGCCCCCGAATGGATCGAGGTTTGAGTGAGGAAGGAGTTGGCAATCTTTCCGACCTGCTCTTTGGTGCTGTAAAGGTGTTTTGCTCTGGATCAATGACTTTCAAGTGAGGGTGTCAACTTTCGTTCAGTCGCCTTGATCCATTCTTTATATCTGTCGAGTGAACTTTATGAACTTGGGGATTTCCGAGCGACGGATCGCAGGAGATCTCCCATCTGACAAGTTGCCCTGCGGTTAGCGGATTTAGTGGGATTTGAATTTTGGGGAGCGCACGAAGCGGAGAAGACCGCGGTACTCGGATGGGATAAGGCAGGGACGCCTCAATTCTCGCGCCGCCTTTTTTGCCACGTATCGCTTGTGCGACTGTTTTGGGATTTGACAGGATCGCCTGGGCCTACTCGTCAGCCACTCGGAAGTGACTCCATATAAGGAAACCGGCGGAGGTTTTTGAACAGTGCCTCCTCATTTTCTCCTCCCTCGCCTCCAGATTCATCTGCTGCACCCACCAACTGCCCGACGCTGCTGCTCTTCCGGCCCCGTCGGCAACAATGGTAAAGGAGAAGACGGCGGCTTTGGAGCGGGCGAAGAAGGCGACGGCGGCAACGAAAGTGAAGGGGAGAGCAACCAGTCGAGGGGGATCCTCGTCGCGGTCCCGTTTGCCGCAAGGTTCGATCCAAGGTGATTGGATCCGCTCGACCATCACCCAAAAGGATCTCGACGACCTGGGCGATGAAGGCCTGATTGCGCACGGGGCGGCGAGGCTCCCGGGGATGGAGTGGCAGCCTCAGCCTCAGGAGGGTGAGTGTGTCCTCTTGGCGACTCATGTAGATCGAGGGTTCTCTCTGCCACCGCATCTTTTCTTTCGAGGGTTTCTGAATTTCTTTGGAGCTCAGCTTCATCACATTACCCCCAATTCTATTGCCTATCTCTCCGCCTTTGTATCTTTGTGTGAGAACTTCTTGGGTTGTCGGCCTCACTGGGGCCTCTTCAAACACATATTCACTTGTCATTCTCAGACGGTGAAAAAGGCCAGCCCCAATGACAAGAGAACTCAGGTAATCCAGATGTGTGGGGGTCTTGGGGTCCAGATGAGGAGTAAGAGCACTTTCCCTGCTATGACCCTTCCCGAGTCAGTCAGAGGGTGGCAGTCGGCCTGGTTCTACTGCCAAGACCAGTCGACGCCAGGGCAGTCGACTGGGCTCCCTCCCTTCTCTATGAGTCGAGTGAACAAGCCATCCTCTCTGAAAGTAGTTCCGGAGGAGAAGGCTCAGGTAAAAATGTTGATGGAGCGTGTAGTCCAGTTGATTCGTGACGGCGTGACTGGCATGGACCTTCTGGAGGTTTTCCTTCGGCGGCGCATCCAACCACTCCAGTACTGGGGCCACCCGATGTGGTTGTATTCTGGTACTGAAGACACTAGTCGGGTCCACCCAGAGGAGGTCGATGATGCCACACTTGAGAGGTGGATGACTGCCATCACGGGGAACAAGGACAACCCTCGTGGAGCCAGGAGGATCCTGCCACTTGACCAATCCTATGATCCGGACAAGGTACGACCATTTTTCTCCGATTGTTCCGTCCGTTCTGTTTCATCGTAGTTCAGTTGATTGACTTTTGTCTTGCTTGTTGTTTTTCAGGAAACCACTGAGTTGTACTCGATGCCCAACGGGGCGCAAGCAAGGCCAAAGAGGAGGAAGGAAGCGGAGGTCAAAGTCAAGAGGAGTGGGAGTCGGATGCCGATAAGGGTGAGGAAGACGCAGGCTCTGACAAGGAGGAAGAGGAGGAGGAAGTTGTGCCTCCTCGTTCCGAAAGGAGGTCCAAGCTCGCCCACAACCCTACGGCTGATCGTGGCAAGGGAGTCGCGCCTGCTGGGCAGTCGACGAAACGTCCTTGGAAAACTTCACCGGCGCCGACTGAAAAGGCGTCGAAGCAACCGCGAGCAGCCCCAACAAAACCGGCGAAGGCCCTACCAAAGATGAGGATGGATATTCCGACTGTTTCTGGGTAACGACATAACTCATGTTTTTCATTCTTGGTCGACTTCAATCGCTGACCGACTGATATTTGAAACCGCAGTGCTGCTACTTCCGAGACTTCTACTAGGCATGAGGATCAAGAAATGGAAGATGCTGCTACTTCTCATCCTGGTATGATCTGCGTGGTTTTGCTTTTGGTCGATTGAATCTTTATTTTTGATTTTGAACTTCTTCTGCAGCTCCACCTAGCGTTGTCATCAATCTCCCTGACGATGACGATGAAGCGCCACTGAGGCAGAGGAGGAGCAGGAAGGCGACTGCTGGCAAGGCTGCTCAGGTTGTGTCAGCACCTGGACCACAGATTCCAGAAGGGAGCAACGTCGCTCGGACTACCGTGTAATTTGCGGAGCCATTGATGGTTGCCCGCCCTTCGTCGTCGAGTGCTGACCCGCCTTCTCTCTTCTCCACGTACCACGTCCTGGAGGACCAAGCAAGCGCTGCCAAGGAAGCCATACGCCAGGCCGGGATTATGATGGAGCAGGTGAAGGCGATCTGAACCGCCAGCCAAGCAGCTTATGACGCGAGTTCAGCTCTCCAGAGTAATGTCCAGGTTAGTTAAACATCGACTGGAAATCTTGATGTTTGTCATGCACCCACTGGGTGTGTCAATTCTACAGTGGACTGCTGGCAGTCGACTGTAGTTCTTGTGTCTTTGAGATTTCTCACTTGACTTGTTTCACTCGGGCATGGTCGAGTGGAACAATGAAACTGGTGGGGGCACGCTGAGTGCACCCACTGGGTGTAGTCCCCAAGACCGTGGTCGATTGCTGGCAATCGGCTATGGTCTGAATTTTTTTTGACAGTTAACTGCTTCCGATCGACTGATCGACTCTGAGTCTAGCTGATAGAACTAGTGGGGGCACTGTCACGCCCAATATGCGACCCTATCCAAAAGGAACTCGAAGGTCCCACCAATGATAGACCCGCATATTGAAATGCTTTTGCAAGGTGGATATCATTACATCAACATTACATAATAGATGGGGATACATACATAAGGCATACAATGCCACATGAATACAACATCATCATACATAAGATTATCATCCGACTACGGATGAAACACAAACAGAAACTCAAACGACATCCACCCTGCTAGCCCAGGCTGCCGACCTGGAACCTATCCTCTGATCGAAGAAACATAAGAAGAACTCAACGCAAGCAAGCATCGCTCTCGCGTCATGATCATCGCACAAACTGTACCTGCAACTGTTGTTGTAGTAATCTGTGAGCCACGAGGACTCAGCAATCCCATTACCATGGGTATCAAGACTAGCAAAGCTTAAAGGGAAAGGAAGGGGTAAAGTGGTGAGGCTGCAGCAGCGGCTAAGCATGATATGGTGGCTAACATACGCAAATAAGAGCAAGAAGAGAGCAAGCGGAACGGTCCTCAACTAGTAATGACCAAGAAGTGATCCTGAACTCCTACTTACGTCAAACATAACCCAGAAACCGTGTTCACTTCCCGGACTCCGCCGAAAAGAGACCATCACGGCTACACACGCGGTTGATGTGTTTTAATTCGGATCTGGTGTCAAGTTATCTACAACCGGACATTAACAAATTCCCATCTGCCTATAACCGCAGGCACGGCTTTCGAAAGATTATACCCTGCAGGGGTGTCCCAACTTAGCCCATGACAAGCTCTCGCGATCAACGAAGGAATAGACCTTCTCCCAGGAAGACCCGATCAGACACGGAATCCCGGTTTACAAGACATTTCGACAATGGTAAAACAAGACCAGCAAGACCGCCCGATGCGCCGGCAATCCCTATAGGAGTTGCACATATCTCGTTCTCAGGGCAACACCGGATGAACACTACGTACAACTAAAACCAACCCTCAAGTTTCCCCGAGGTGGCGCTGCAAGTGGCTCTGGTTTGGACCAACACTTAGACAAGCACTGGCCTGGGGGGGGCTATAATAAAGATGACCCTCGAGAGAGCGACTCCCAAGGGAAAAGTAGGTGGTGGTGAGGCAAATGGTAAAACCAAGGTTGGGCCTTGCTGGAGGAGTTTTATTCAAAGCGAACTGTCAAGGGGGTCCCATAAATCACCGGACCGCGTAAGGAACGCAAAATCCAGGAACATAACACCGGTATGACAGAAACTAGGGCGGCAAGAGTGGAACAAAACACCAGGCAGAAGGCCGAGCCTTCCACCCTTTACCAAGTATATAGATGCATTAATAATATAAGAGATATTGTGATATCCCAACCAAAATCCTGTCCACCATGGAGCAATCTTCAACTTCACCTGCAACTAGCAATGCTATAAGAGGGGCTGAGCAAAAGCGGTAACATAGCCAAACAACGGTTTGCATAGGAAAGGTGTCAAAGGTTAGAGGTTCATGGCAATATGGGAGGCTTGAGGAGCAAAAGATAGGTAACGCAGCATAGCGATAGAACGAAACAACTAGCATAGCAATGATAGTAGTGAGATCTAGGGTAGCGGTCATCTTGCCTGAAATCCCGCAAGGAAGAAGAACAAGTCCATGAAGAAGATGAACGGATGAAGCCGAACCAACCGTAGACGAACGAATCCTCACGATCACAACGGAACAGGAACTATCGAGAAGCACACAACATAGGTAAACACACCAAACATGAACAAGACGTGATGCACGAACAGGCATGATGCAAGATGAGACTACATGAAGCTACTCATGGCAAGAGATGATGCAAACAAGAACAACACATCAAGGCAAGTTTAAATGAGGCCGGGAACAACATATAACAATTCCGGTAAGTCCTCATATGCCTATTTTGAAATTGGTCCAGATCTGAATAAACCTTATGTTCAAGTTGTTAAACATCAAGTTAAGATGCACCAAAATGATCTACACGAGATTCTAGTCAAGTTATATATAAAGTTCATTTAGTTCGGGGTTACGGCCTAGAAGATAATATGAAACTACATGTAATTCTAAACAAGTTAAACATGGCATTGATGCAAAATGCACCCAAACATCAAGCAAACACCTCAAAACAAGGATGCAACATGATAATATGAAACTACATGCAATTCTAAGCAAGTTTCATATAGAGCACACTCAAAACGGAGCAACGGTTCAACACACACACACACACTATACAAGTTATAGCAACAATCTGTCCAAAACAGCAACTAGGCATATTGCAAGCATCAAAACAACATGCTAAAGCACCCCAACATAATAACAAAAGGCATGGACATGATGTACAGGTAAATCACAACAAAACATGAACACTGAGCTATCTCTTGAAATTAATAAAACATGCTCAAACACACATGGTAAGATTGCAAGTGATAACAATTTCAGACTTTGCAGAAAATAACATCACGATGCAATGTTTAGAGCTATAAAACAACATGTTACATGAACTTATCATGGCAAACAAAGGCATGGCATGAATCTACTAAATGCATAGATCAAGAGTCCCTTACTGACCATAAGCCAAAAAGGATCAGAAAATATGATGGCACCCATGTAAACATAGCAAGTTATATTACAGATTCAAACATGGCAGAAACAGAATTATGAAGGCATGTAAATGAGCTTGTGCAACTCACTACAGAGCAAAAAATGGCATGGCAAGGCAACCAACAGTAAGAAGACATGTTTGTGAAGCTAAGCATGGCAATAGCAAGTCCATAGGGTGCATGGAACACTAGCAACAATCATGGTAACAACTGAACTTGATGTTAACAGGCTGACAGCAACATTATGAAGCAACTTTGGAGCAAGATATGAATAAGCTACAGCAAGCTATAAATGCAACCAGGGGCACAGATGGATAGAGGATGACATGTAGATCAAAACATGTTTATAGAACATCTCCAGATTATGCATAGAATGATTAGTAGCAACATGTTTACATAGCATCACGAAATAACAGATTCAGCCTAGCAAAACAGTAACATCATGTACACTACTTAACAAGCTCGATTCACTCACCACAGGTCATTGCATGACAAGATAAACATAGCATCATCAAGAAGACATGTTTGTGAAACAAACCAAGTCAAGAACAAGTCCATATCATGCAAGGATCAACTACAACAACCTTGGCTAAATTGAATAACAAGTAAACAATCTGCCAGGAAACATTTTGAAGCAAAAGTAGAGCACGAAAATGACATGCTAGGCTACTTCATAATTGCAACGAAGTGCATGAATGGATAGACAACAACCATATGTTCAAAACATCCTTAATGAAGTATCTCAAAATATGCATGGATCTCTCTGTAGCATCAAATTTACATGGTATCAAAATAACAGCAGAACAGGGACTAAAATCAGCAATATCACGAAGCCTAGTTTGCATGCTTGTGCTAGTCACCACATTGATCATAAAAATGCATGGTAAGCACCTCTGTAAATAAGAGATGTCATAGTTCAAAACACATGTAGACATCAACCTCATAGGATGCACACATCAATCATGGCAAAAATGACAAAACAGCTCGTTCTGATAACAGACAGCAGAAAACATCATGAAGCACTCTTACAACGTTTATTCAGGCACCAAGATGATCTCAAATTAAAATGATGCAATGGAATGAAATGATGTACTCGTTGAGACGAACAATTTGACATATTACACGCACGAAATGGAGCTACGTATGCAGAGATACGATGGCATGAACATGGCATGAAAATGTCAAAATTACAGGACTTAGTGGATTCGGGGTCAACCTCCGGGATTTGAAACGGGCGCGGAGACGGAGCGGGTCGGGTCGGGTCGAGGTAGAGGAGGACCCGGGCGGCGAGGTGACGCTCCGGC
>NC_041387.1:634161179-634164994 GCF_002162155.2 Triticum dicoccoides
GCGGGATCTGGGCCGCGGGGGCCAGCCACGGGCCCGGGCGGGACGGCAGCGCGGGGAGCGGCGGCGCGGTCGGCGGGAGCCATGTGGTGCTTGCCGATTGGCTGCGGCGGGCGGCGCGGACATGTCCGGCGCGACGCAGACATGTCCGGCGGCGGAGAGGGAGGAGATCTAGGGTTTCGGGGGATTTGGACTGCGGAATTTTCGGGGGAGGTACAAATATATAGATAGAGGGAGCTAGGGGAGTCCAAATGAGGAGCGGTTTTCGGCCACGCGATCGTGATCGAACGACCGAGAGCATGGAGAAGAGTTAGATGGGTTTTGGGCCACTTTGGAGGGGGTGTTGGGCTGCAAAGAGAGAGGGGGCTTTACGGTTACCCGGTTAACCGTTGGAGTACCAAACGACCTCCAAATGGCACGAAACTTGACAGGCGGTCTACCGGTGCTATACCAAGGCCGCTTGGCAAGACTCGGTCCATTCCAAGAAAGTTTAATACCCTCTCACAACGAGAGACGAAAAGGGAACGCCGGATGGCATAGGAGTGCCAGATCGCGAAACAGACAACGGGGAAAAGGCTTGGATGCATGAGACGAACACGTATGCAAAATGAAATGCACATGATGACATGATAAAATGCAACACACAAGCAAAAGACATGGCAACGACGGCGAATAACTGGCGGACACCTGGCGCATCGGATCCGGGGTGTTACAACACTCCTCCACTAACAAGAGATCTCGTCCCGAGATCTTAGGACCGAGACGGGAGATAAAAGGGATGAGAAGAAACAAGAACTCAAGAGAAGAAGCAATGAATCGAGAGCACTCGAGAAGAAGAGAGGAACAACGAGAATGACAAAAATCGAAATCTCACGGAATCAGATAGACTATGAAACCACTCCGGTTAGAACGAGATAAGAAGTGAATAAGACTGAAAGAATTTAGACAACACTCCAGTTGAACAAGGAAAGAATAGAACACGAACTAGAGAGGATGGAATGATACTTGATGAAGAGATGACACAAAACCTCCGAAAAGAATTGAAAGAGAATTGAATGAAAAGAATTTAGAAGGAAGGATTGAACTGAGTTGTTGAGAAAATTCAACAACGAAAAGAATAAGCTTGCCGTAGACTTATGGATAACATCTCAGAAATTATGAGGTGATAACCAGCCGCAAACGGAAAACATAGAATAGCTGAGAAGAACGAAGGAATGCAAAACTCCACTTCAGAAAAAAAATAAAGAATTACTTGCGCTTCGAGACGCGAGAAGAAAAGATACTTGAACTCCACCAACAAAATCTTGATGAACTCTTGAAGAATGAATTAAAATGATAATCGAGGAAAAAGAATCTTGAACGAACCACCGTAAGAATTCGAAAATGACTGATGAAAGAGAATGAATCACCGGAAGAATTAGAAGGCAAATATGCTTGAGGGGATTTAGAGAGACGAGAACGAAGAGAACTCGAGCTGATTAATGAACATTTGAATGAAGCGCCGAGATAACTGGAGAACGAAAACTGGAATGATGGCCTCCGGTGAAAATAAACAGAAATCAACTTCTGACACTCTCCGGATGGATAAGAAAAGAATATCTGACAATTGGAATAATTCGAGAGGATAAAAGAAGCTAGAACCACAAATCTTTGGGAGAACGGGCAAGATTGAGAGGAAAAACTCTTCTTCGGTCTTCAAAAGACGACGAGAAACACCACCAAAATTACTGAGATATTCCGGGAGAATGGAAAGCAAAGAGGTTGAAGCAAGATGACAAGAATTTGAAAATGATCTTGGAGAAGGCATGTGACTGATGGAATGCATTCTTACGTCACAATTGAAAAGAATTGAGAAACACTCTGGGGGAATTAGAAGAGTCAGGTAAGATCCTGGGAAAAGACCTGTGGGTTAGTGCCCACTGAAGAGAAAACACCGTTGGAAAGGGATGTTGAACAGATAGATGATGCACCGGAACAAGTGAAATATTAGAATGAGGTGACAACCTCGAATTAATTCGAACACAGACGGATTTCCTGAGATGTCTTTCGAACTCCGGAATGATAAACTGGCGAGAAGGCGAACGAGCAGGGAAAACACTTGATCGAAGGAAGAGACTATGATCAACCCGAAAAATGGAATTGAATCCACCGGAAAAAGAAAAGGGATGAAGAATGACGAACAAGACGAGAATTCACCGGTTGAAATGATTGAGGGAAGACTGAAGAGGTTCCGCGCGAATGAAATAGATGGTCGAGAGAGAGTCAGACTCCGGGAAGAAAAGGGTGGGAGGGCGGGAAAACAAAATCAACTCGAGAGGGGGAACCGACGAATATCTTGAATAGAGAACACCAGTTGAAATCATTGAGGAGAGAAAGCAAAGGCTTCGCACGAGTAGGATGGATACTCGAATACGGACTCCGGTTCCGAGAAGAAAAGGGTGGGCGGGTGGGAATAGAAAACAACTGAGGATTGAACTCAAAGATGAAGAGAGTCGAGTCGACTTGACGAGAAATGCACCGGATGAAAAGAGCTGAGGAACAACGATCGGAAAACCAACTGCGTGATCCGAAAGAAAAATTTGAAAGGGAAGAGAAGTAATTCAAAACACCTACGTCAAGATTCCTTACCAGAGCGATGAAGGGGCTGAGGAGTAAAAAGAATTCCTACTCTCCGATATAACTGGACTCAGAAAATAGTTTTCTTCTAGACTCAACAACGGCCAAACTACACGATCAATCAAGGGGGCTCCTAGGGTCGGTCAAGGCTCTGATACCAACTTGTCACGCCCAATATGCGACCCTATCCAAAAGGAACTCGAAGGTCCCACCAAGGATAGACCCGCATATTGAAACGCTTTTGCAAGGTGGATATCATTACATCAACATTACATAATAGATGGGGATACATACATAAGGCATACAATGCCACATGAATACAACATCATCATACATAAGATTACCATCCGACTACGGATGAGACACAAACAGAAACTCAAACGACATCCACCCTGCTAGCCCAGGCTGCCGACCTGGAACCTATCCCCTGATCGAAGAAACAGAAGAAGAACTCAACGCAAGCAAGCATCGCTCTCGCGTCATGATCATCGCACAACCTGTACCTGCAACTGTTGTTGTAGTAATCTGTGAGCCACGAGGACTCGGCAATCCCATTACCATGGGTATCAAGACTAGCAAAGCTTAAATGGAAAGGAAGGGGTAAAGTGGTGAGGCTGCAGCAGCGGCTAAGCATGATATGGTGGCTAACATACGCAAATAAGAGCGAGAAGAGAGCAAGCGGAACGGTCGTCAACTAGTAATGACCAAGAAGTGATCCTGAAATTCTACTTACGTCAAACATAACCTAGAAACCATGTTCACTTCCCGGACTCCGCCGGAAAGAGACCATCACGGCTACACACGCGGTTGATGTGTTTTAATTCGGATCTGGTGTCAAGTTATCTACAACCGGACATTAACAAATTCCCATCTGCCTATAACCGCAGGCACGGCTTTCGAAAGATTATACCCTGCAGGGGTGTCCCAACTTAGCCCATGACAAGCTCTCGCGATCAACGAAGGAATAGACCTTCTCCCAGGAAGACCCGATCAGACTCGGAATCCCGGTTTACAAGACATTTCGACAATGGTAAAACAAGACCAGCAAGACCGCCCGATGCGCCGACAATCCCAATAGGAGCTGCACATATCTCGTTCTCAGGGCAACACCGGATGAACACTACGTACAACTAAAACCAACCCTCAAGTTTCCCCGAGGTGGCGCTGCAAGTGGCTCTGGTTCGGACCAACACTTAGACAAG
>NC_041387.1:634165185-634168282 GCF_002162155.2 Triticum dicoccoides
AGAGAGCGACTCCCAAGGGAAAAGTAGGTGGTGGTGAGGCAAATGGTATAACCAAGGTTGGGCCTTGCTGGAGGAGTTTTATTCAAAGCGAACTATCAAGGGGGTCCCATAAATCACCCGACCGCGTAAGGAACGCAAAATCCGGGAACATAACACCAGTATGACGGAAACTAGGGTGGCAAGAGTGGAACAAAACACCAGGCAAAAGGCCGAGCCTTCCACCCTTTACCAAGTATATAGATGCATTAATAATATAAGAGATATTGTGATATCCCAACCAAAATCCTGTCCACCATGGAGCAATCTTCAACTTCACCTGCAACTAGCAACGCTATAAGAGGGGCTGAGCAAAAGTGGTAACATAGCCAAACAACGGTTTGCATAGGAAAGGTGTCAAAGGTTAGAGGTTCATGGCAATATGGGAGGCTTGAGGAGCAAAAGATAGGTAACGCAGCATAGCGATAGAACGAAACAACTAGCATAGCAATGATAGTAGTGAGATCCAGGGTAGCGGTCATCTTGCCTGAAATCCCGCAAGGAAGAAGAACAAGTCCATGAAGAAGATGAACGGATGAAGCCGAACCAACCGTAGACAAACGAATCCTCACGATCGCAACGGAACAGGAACTATCGAGAAGAAGCACACAACATAGGTAAACACACGAAACATGAACAAGACGTGATGCACGAACAAGCATGATGCAAGACGAGACTACATGAAGCTACTCATGGCAAGAGATGATGCAAACAAGAACAACACATCAAGGCAAGTTTAAATGAGGCCGAGAACATATAACAATTCCGGTAAGTCCTCATATGCATATTTCGAAATTGGTCCAGATCTGAATAAACCTTATGTTCAAGTTGTTAAACATCAAGTTAAGATGCACCAAGATGATCTACACGAGATTCTAGTCAAGTTACATATAAAGTTTTTTAGTTCGGGGTTACGGCCTAGAAGATATGAGCAAAACAAGTTAAACATGGCATTGATGCAAAATGCACCCAAACATCAAGCAAACACCTCAAAACAAGGATGCAACATGATAATATGAAACTACATGCAATTCTAAGCAAGTTTCATATAGAGCATACTCAAAACGGAGCAACGGTTCAACACACACACACACACTATATAAGTTATAGCAACAATCTGTCCAAAATAGCAACTAGGCATATTGCAATCATCAAAACAACATGCTACAGCACCCCTACATAATAACAAAAGGCATGGGCATGATGTATAGGTAAAGCACAACAAAACATGAACACTGAGCTATCTCTAGAAATTAATAAAACATGCTCAAACGCACATGGTAAGATTGCAAGTGATAACAATTTCAGACTTTGCAGAAAATAACATCACGATGCAATGTTTAGAGCTATAAAACAACATGTTACAGGAACTTATCATGGAAAACAAAGGCATGGCATGAATCTACTAAATGCATAGATCAAGAGTCCCTTACTGACCATAAGCCAAAAAGGATCAGAAAATATGATGGCACCCATGTAAACATAGCAAGTTATATTACAGATTCAAACATGGCAGAAACAGAATTATGAAGGCATGTAAATGAGCTTGTGCAACTCACTACAGAGCAAAAAATGGCATGGCAAGGCAACCAACAGTAAGAAGACATGTTTGTGAAGCTAAGCATGGCAATAGCAAGTCCATAGGGTGCATGGAACACTAGCAACAATCATGGTAACAACTGAACTTGATGTTAACAGGCTGACAGCAACATTATGAAGCAACTTTGGAGCAAGATATGAACAAGCTACAGCAAGCTATAAATGCAACCAGGGGCACAGATGGATAGAGGATGACATGTAGAGCAAAACATGTTTATAGAACATCTCCAGATTATGCATAGAATGATTAGTAGCAACATGTTTACATAGCATCACGAAATAACAGATTCAGCCTAGCAAAACAGTAACATCATGTACACTACTTAACAAGCTCGATTCACTCACCACAGGTCATTGCATGACAAGATAAACATAGCATCATCAAGAAGACATGTTTGTGAAACAAACCAAGTCAAGAACAAGTCCATAGCATGCAAGGATCAACTACAACAACCTTGGCTAAATTGAATAACAAGTAAACAATCTGCCAGGAAACATTTTGAAGCAAAAGTAGAGCACGAAAATGACATGCTAGGCTACTCCATAATTGCAACGAAATGCATGAATGGATAGACAACAACCATATGTTCAAAACATCCTTAATGAAGTATCTCAAAATATGCATGGATCTCTCTGTAGCATCAAGTTTATATGGCATCCAAATAACAGCAGAACAGGGACTAAAATCAGTAATATCACGAAGCCTAGTTTGCATGCTTGTGCTAGTCACCACATTGATCACAAAAATGCATGGTAAGAACCTCTGTAAATAAGACATGGCATAGTGCAAAACACATGTAGACATCAACCTCATAGGATGCACACATCAATCATGGCAAAAATGACAAAAGAGCTCGTTCTGATAACAGACAGCAGAAAACATCATGAAGCACTCTTACAACGATCATTCAGGCACCAAGATGACCTCAAATGAAAATGATTCAATGGAATGAAATGATGTACTCGTTGAGACGAACAATTTGACATATTACACGCACGAAACGGAGCTACGTATGCAGAAATACGATGGCATGAACATGGCATGAAAATGTCAAAATTACAGGACTTAGTGGATTCGGGGTCAACCTCCGGGATTTGAAACGGACGCGGAGACGGAGCGGGTCGGGTCGGGTCGAGGCAGAGGAGGACCCGGGCGGCGAGGCGACGCTCCGGCGAGGGAGATCGCCGGCGGGGCGGCAGATCCGGCGAGGGGGGGGGGCTCCTCCGGTCGGGATCCCGCCGGATCGGGCGGAGGCAGACCGGCGGCGGCGAGCAGGCGCGGCGGCGGTGAAGGGCGTCGGCGGGAGGCGTGGCCCGAGGCGTAGCCGTGCGGCAAAGGAGGCGGGGCGACGACAGTCGCGGGCGGCGGCGCCGGCGAGGTCGTCGGGCGGCGAGGGAAGGCGCCGGCGGAGGCGAGCGCCAGCCCGGGGAGCTTCGGCGACGGAGGCTGAAGCCGCGGGCG
>NC_041387.1:634168578-634171049 GCF_002162155.2 Triticum dicoccoides
CGAGGAGCGGCGACGCGGTCGGCGGGAGCCACGTGGCGCTTGCCGATTGGCTGCGGCGGGCGGCGCGGACATGTCCGGCGCGACGCGGACATGTCCGGCGGCGGAGAGGGAGGAGATCTATGGTTTCAGGGGATTTGGACTACGAAATTGTCGGGGGAGGTGCAAATATATAGATAGAGGGAGCTAGGAGAGTCCAAATGAGGAGCGGTTTTCGGCCACGCGATCGTGATCGAACGACCGAGAGCATGGAGGAGAGTTAGATGGGTTTTGGGACACTTTGGAGGGGGTGTTGGGCTGCAAAGAGAGAGGGGGCTTTACAGTTACCCGGTTAACCGTTGGAGTACCAAACGACCTCCAAATGGCACGAAACTTGACAGGCGGTCTACCGGTGCTATACCAAGGCCGCTTGACAAGACTCGGTCCATTCCGAGAAAGTTTAATACCCGCTCACAATGAGAGACGAAAAGGGAACGCCGGATGGCATAGGAGTGCCGGATCGCGAAACGGACAACGGGGAAAAGGCTCGGATGCATGAGACGAACACGTATGCAAAATGAAATGCACATGATGACATGATAAAATGCAACACACAAGCAAAAGACATGGCAACGACGGCAAATAACTGGCGGACACCTGGCACATCGGATCCGGGGCATTACAGGCACGCTGAGTGCACCCACTGGGTGTAGTCCCCGAGACTACAGTTGAATGTTTAGATTCAGCTGTAGTCTTAGAAATACTACGATTTTTCCTTTACAAACTCGGAAGTGATCTATCATTGATATTTGTCGACTGAACTTTCACAGAAATCTTGTGACCTTGTTTCTCGTTATACCGAATTGGAGAACAAGTATATCCAGCTTGAGCTTGACCAGAAGCTTATCCAAGAGAACTTTACAAAGTCGAAGGAGGAGGCAAAAGGTATGTTTGGTGAGAATCTTGACGACTGTCCTCGCTTCTTGCCTGTCTCCAAGTCTGATCTTATTGTGATTTTCGCAGAAAAACTGAGGGATGCTCTGAAGAAGAAGGACCTTGACCTCGCCGAGGCGCAGAAAACGGCCGCAGTCAAGACAAGACTTGCAGAACAGAAGTTGGCTTCTGTCAACAAACTTGAAGAAGAAAACACTAATCTGAAAGCCGCTCTCGATGTGGCCAACCAAGAAGTCACCCGACTGAAGAATGCCAATATGGTCCTGGACGACAAAGCTGGCGAGCTGGCAGGGAAGAAGAATGACTTGGAGGTTTATCTGGGAGGACTTGCCAAGAAGCTGTTCCTCATGCTCGAAGGTAACCTCTTATCTCCGATTGGTAGTTACTGACTTGCTGTAAGGGCATTAGCTTATCCTTGAATCGTGTCCAAAGAATTTTGCCAAAACTTTGAAGAGGAGACTAGTCGAGTGGAGACTGGCTTGGATCCCATCAATTCTCCGGTGAAGGATGAAACTGCTATGAACGTGCTCCACCTCGAGTCTCGCGTTGCTGCAGTGGTCGATTACCTTGCAACACTGAAGGCCGCCACATCGCGCATTGACGCATCGCTCTGGCCAGAAGAAACGCTTCAGAACGACCTTGAGTCGCTGATGACTCGACTGAACGAAATTCCGAGTCGAGTGCAAGAATGGAAGAAGTCTTCTGCCCGGTGCGGTGCTGACGTCGCTCTGTCCTTGGTCCGCGTCCACTGCAAAGAAGCGAAAGAAGACAAGCTGGTGTCTCTCAAGGTGGCCAATACTAGGAAGCATGACTTCCGTTCTTTCATGGAGACCTTCATCGCGGCTGCCACTCGGATCGCAGATGGGATCGACCTGGACGAGTTCGTTGCGCCTTCCAGCCCTCCGTAGGAGGGGTAAAAAACTATTATGCTTGATGATTTGAATTTGCCTCGGAATGCCGAGTGATTTTTGTAACCGCCAAACTTTAACAGGCTTGATGCGTGAGCACTTCTGGGTCCGTAGGACGTTATCCGAACTTGATTTGCCGTTGAAATACGTTTGCATCTTTCGGACAACCATCTTCTTTGGGTTGGAGTATATACTAGCATCTGTAATGCTCTTTTGCAGGTAGGAGTGAAGCACAAATTGTCATCGACCTGTGCTCGTCATGTCTGGGTGAGTGTTGGGTTGAGACCAGGCCTCCGAGTGAGAAACTTATTCTTCACTCGGAAGGATTTTACAAGCTTAGGCGAGCACTGGGCTGCAGCTAAGCCTCCGAGTGGGAGGTTTGCTCTCCACTCGGTAGGATTTTAGAAACTTAGGCGAGCACTGGGCTGCAGCTAAGCCTCCGAGTGGGAGGTTTGCTCTCCACTCGGTAGGTTTTTAGAAACTTAGGCGAGCACTGGGCTGCAGCTAAGCCCCCGAGTGGGAGGTTTGCTCTCCACTCGGTAGGATTTTAGAAACTTAGGCGAGCACTGGGCTGCAGCTAAGCCCCCGAGTGGGAGGTTTGCTCTCCACTCGGTAGGATTTTAGGAACTTAGG
>NC_041387.1:634171497-634181917 GCF_002162155.2 Triticum dicoccoides
GTTAGAAACTTAGGCGAGCACTGGGCTGCAGCTAAGCCTCTGAGTGGGAGGTTTGCTCTCCACTCGGTAGGATTTTAGAAACTTAGGCGAGCACTCGGCTGCAGCTAAGCCCCCGAGTGGGAGGTTTGCTCTCCACTCGGTAGGATTTTAGAAACTTAGGCGAGCACTGGGCTGCAGCTAAGCCCCCGAGTGGGAGGTTTGCTCTCCACTCGGTAGGATTTTAGAAACTTAGGCGAGCACTGGGCTGCAGCTAAGCCCCCGAGTGGGAGGTTTTCTCTCCACTCGGTAGGATTTTCGTGGCACGGCTTTGGGGGAGAAGGTAGCAGTCGACCTGCGCTTCGTCCTCCTTGCGGGACGCACGTTGTGTTTGTGATGTAGCTCGGAAGGAGGAAGCATGGGTCGACCTGCACCTCGTCCTCCTTGCGAAGCGTACGATGTCTTTTATTCTTAGGCGAACACAAGGTTGCAGCTAAGCCTCCGAGTGGAATACTGGCTTATCACTCGGTAGGTTTTCAATATCTTAGGCGAGCACTGGGCTGCAGCTAAGCCTCTGAGTGGAAGGCTGGCTTACCACTCGGTAGGATTTTGTTTACTTAGGCGAAACAGATTCGCAGCTAAGCCTCCGAGTGGAAGGCCGGCTTACCACTCCGTAGGATTTTAGAAAACTTAGGCGAGCACTGGGCTGCAGCTAAGCCCCCGAGTGGAAGGCTGGCTTACCACTCGGTAGGATTTTGTCTACTTAGGTGAAACAGATTCGCAGCTAAGCCTCCGAGTGGAAGGCTGGCTTACCACTCGGTAGGATTTTTTTACAAGCTTAGGCGAACCGGGTTCGCAGCTAAGCTACCCACTCGGTAGGATTTTGTTTACTTAGGCGAAACGGATTCGCAGCTAAGCCTTCGAGTGGAAGGCTGGCTTACCACTCGGTAGGAATTTTTTACAAGCTTAGGCAAACCGGGTTCATAGCTAAGCTACCCACTGGGGGACAGATTTATGAGAGCTAAAGCAATGACAATTACTAAGAAAATTATGAAACTCTTGTCTTTGATGAATATACTACAGGAGTACTCTTTATTACAACTCATCCGAATAAAAAACTTAAGTACAAAAAGGGCGGAGTAAGTCCACGTTCCATGCTCTGGGCTCGTCAATCTGGTGCTCGACATTGTAAAGGCGGTATGCCCCATTATGGAGAACCTTGGTGACGATGAAGGGACCTTCCCAAGTAGGAGCAAGCTTGTGTGGTTTCTGTTGATCCACTCGGAGAACTAAATCTCCCTCGTGGAAAGCTCGACTCTTCACATTTCTGGCATGGAAGCGACGCAAGTCCTGCTGGTAAATGGTCGATCGGATCAAGGCCATCTCTCTTTCTTCTTCTAGAAGGTCGACTGCGTCCTGTCGGGCTTGCTCTGCTTCAGCTTCGGTGTAGAGTTCGACTCAGGGTGCGTTGTGAAGCAGGTCACTCGGCAAGACTGCTTCAGCTCCGTAGACCAAGAAGAACGGAGTCCTCCCAGTCGACCGATTTGGCGAGGTCCTTAATCCCCAAAGCACCGACGGAAGTTTGTCGACCCATGCACCAGCTGCGTGTTTGAGGTCGCGCATCAGTCGGGGTTTCAACCCTTTGAGAATTAAGCCATTTGCTCGTTCTGCTTGTCCATTCGACTGAGGGTGGGCGACTAAAGCATAGTCGACTCGTGTACCTTGAGATGCGCAGAAGGCTCTGAACTCTTCGGAGTCGAAGTTTGACCCATTGTCCGTGATGATACTGTGGGGAACTCCATATCTGAATACCAACTCCCTGATGAAGCTGATGGCGGTGCCGGCATCCAGATTCTTGATGGGTTTAGCCTCGATCCACTTAGTGAACTTGTCGACTGCTACCAACACATGGGTGTAGCCGTTTCTACCTGTCCTCAGAGGTCCAACCATATCCAACCCCCATACAGCAAAAGGCCAGGCGAGTGGAATGGTCTTCAAGGCTGAGGCGGGTTTGTGTGACATACTGGAGTAAAAGTGACATCCTTCACACTTGTCGACTATCTCTTTCGCCATCTCATTTGCTCTGGGCCAGTAAAAACCCGCTCGGTATGCTTTAGCCACGATGGTCCGAGAGGACGCATGATGGCCACAGGTCCCCGAGTGGATGTCGTTGAGAATCATTCGACCTTCCTCTGGTGTTATGCATTTCTGGCTGACTCCAGTCGCACTTTCTCTGTATAACTGTCCCCTCATGATGGTGAAGGCTTTGGATCGGCGGACGATCTCCCGAGCCTCTTCTTCATTCTCGGGGAGCTCTTTCCTCAGAATATAGGCGATATAGGGCACTGTCCAGTCGGGAGTGATGACCAGAACTTCCATGATCAAGTCGACCACAGCTGGGACCTCGACTTCAGTCGGATCTGTGGCGCTTTTTCGCTGCGGGGCTTCCTCAGTGAAAGGATATTCTTGAACCGACGGCGTGTGAACATGCTCCAAAAACACGCCACTCGGAATGGCTTCCCTCTTGGAACCTATCTTGGCCAAGTCATCGACTGCTTGATTTTTCAGTCGGGGAACGTGATGGAGCTCTAATCCCTCAAATTTCCTCTCCAGCTTTCTGACTACATTGCATTATCCAGTCATGGCTGGGCTTCTGACGTCCCACTCCTTCATCACTTGGTTGACCACTAAGTCCGAGTCGCTGTAGACCACGAGGGGACGGACTCCGAGTGAAATGGCCATACGCAACCGTACAAGAGTGCTTCGTATTCTGCTTCATTGTTGGAGGAATCAAAGTGAATCTGGAGTACATATCTGAGCTTATCTCCTCGGGGGGAAACCAAGACCACTCCGGCACCGGAACCATTCAGCATTTTGGAGCCATCGAAGAACATAGTCCAGTGCTCCGAGTGAACTTGGGTTGGTAACTGCTGTTCAGTCCACTCGGCGAGGAAATCTGCTATTGCTTGGGACTTGATAGCTTTCTTTGCCTCAAATCTGATATCTAGGGGAAGAAGTTCAATCGCCCATTTTGCCACTCGACCGGTTGCGTCTCCTTTGTGTAGAATCTCTGATAAGGGGGCGTCGGTGACGACTGTGATAATATGGTCAGAGAAGTAGTGAGCAACCTTCTTCGTGGTCATATAAATCCCATATACAAGCTTCTGATAATGAGGGTATCGTTGCTTGGATGGGGTCAGGACTTCGGAAATGTAATACACTGGGCGCTGAACTTTGAAGGTTTTCCCTTCCTCTTCCCGCTCGACCGTAAGTATAGTACTGACGACTTGTCCTGTGGCTGCAATGTAAAGCAGCAAAGGCTCTTTGCTGATTGGGGCAGCAAGCACCGGCTGGGTGGAAAGCAAGGTTTTTAACTCTGCAAACGCTGCATCAGCTTCTGGAGTCCACTCGAACTTGTCTGACTTCTTCATCAGTCGGTAAAGAGGCAATGCCTTTTCACCGAGGCGAGAGATGAATCGACTTAACGCGGCCAAGCATCCAGTAAGTTTCTGGACATCGTGCACACGCACGGGGCGTTTCATTCGGAGTATAGTGCCAACTTTTTCTGGGTTGGCGTCGATTCCTCGTTCGGAAACAAGAAAACCGAGTAACTTTCCGCCAGGAACTCCGAATGTACACTTTGATGGATTAAGCTTGATATCATACCTCCCGAGGTTGGCAAATGTGTTAGCAAGGTCAGTCAGCAGGTCGCAACCTTTCCGTGACTTGACCACAATGTCATCCATGTACGCTTCCACATTCCGACTGATTTGAGTAAGAAAACACTTCTGAATCATCCTCATGAATGTGGCTCCGGCATTCTTGAGGCCAAATGGCATGGTGACATAACAGAAGCACCCGAATGGGGTGATGAAAGCCGTTTTGATCTTATCGGGTCCAAACAGACGGATCTGATGGTACCCGGAATAAGCGTCCAAGAAAGAAAGTCGCTCACATCCCGCAGTCGAGTCGACTATTTGGTTGATGCGGGGAAGAGGAAAATGATCTTTCAGGCAAGCCCGAATGATATGCTTGAATCGATGCACATGCGAAGCGAATTGTCCTTTTTGGGGACCATGACGACATTGGCGAGCCACTCGGAGTGGTAAATCTCTCAGATAAACTCTGCTGCTAGGAGCCGAGCCACTTCTTCACCAATGGCCTTCCTTTTCTGGACGGCAAACTGTCGCAGATGTTCCTTCATAGGTTTTGCCTTTGAATCGACTCGTAGACGATGCTCAGCCAGTCCCCTGGGTACACCCGGCATGTCAGAAGGTTTCCATGCAAAGATGTCCCAGTTCTCACGGAGGAACTGGATGAGAGCTTCTTCCTATTTGGGGTCGAGTGTAGTGGAGATATGAGTCGGAGCAGCGTTTGGGTCAGTCGGGTGGATGTGAACGGGTTTTGTCTCACCGGACGACTGAAATGCTGATTCCGTGGCAGGCTTCTTGGCTCGCAACAAATCACTCGGGTCTGCGTTCCTTTGGTGTTCCTGCCACTCTTCTGCCACCATCTGAGCATCGACGATCTTCGAGCCTTTCTGGAAGCACTCTTCTGCCTTCTTGCAGTTACCAGTGACAGTGATCACGCCTTTAGGGCCTGGCATCTTTAGTTTGAGATACACGTAACATGGTCTAGCCATAAAACGTGCATAAGCTGGCCTGCCCAAAATTGCATGATAGGCACTCTGGAAATCCACAACCTCAAATGTCAGCTTCTCTTTGCGGAAATTCTTTGAATCACCAAAAACTACGTCAAGAGCAATCTGGCCGAGTGATGCGGCCTTCTTGCCAGAGATGACTCCATAAAAACTCATGTTGCTTGTGCTCAGCCTGGACATCGGAATGCCCATCCCTTTTAGCGTCTCAGCATACAGTATATTGAAACTGCTGTCGCCGTCCATCAACACTTTGCTCAGTCGAGTGCCTTCAACAACGGGATCGAACACCAGCGCTTGCCACCCAGGGGTGGCGATGTGCGTTGGGTGGTCTGATTGGTCGAATGTAATGGCAGTCTGAGACCACTTCAGGTAATTGGGTGTTGACGGAGCAGCCATATTTACCTCTCGGTTTATAACTTTCAGTCGGTTTTTGCTCTCAACATCGGCAAAAATCATCAAGGTGGAATTGACCTGCGGATATTCCTCGTCACTATCCTCCTTGTCCTCAACCTTATCCGACTCTTTTTCTTTGTCCTTGGACTGCTTTCCTTGGAACTGCTGTATCAGGAGCCGACACTGTCGAGTGGTATGCTTCGGGTAGATGAAATTACCCTCTTCGTCTTTCTTGGTGTGGATATGACATGGTAAATCCAACACATCATTTCCTTCTTTATCTTTTACTTTCTTGGGGTTCCAAGGCCCCTTGGGTTTCCCTTTGAACTTTCCTTGGTTCAGGGCCAAGGCTTCTCCAGGAGCGGCTGGCTCGGCTTTATGCTTTTGCTTCCGACTGGAATTTCCGCCTCCGGTGTCCTGGGCGACTGACTTGTGCTTGCCGCTCCGGAGCCGATCCTCTTCCTCACCATTAGCATATTTGGTGGCAATTTCCATCATTCGGCTCACAGACATGTCTCCGGTTCGACCGAATTTTAGACTTAGCTCTCTGTACTTTATGCCCTCCTTGAAGGCGCAAACTGCCTGGTGATCAGATACATTTTCTACTGTGTGATGCAGCGTGATCGATCTTTGGATGTAATCCCTCAGAGTCTCATTCGACTTCTGTACACAAGATTGCAGCTCTGTCAGTCCCGCCGGCCGCTTGCACGTTCCTTCGAACGTCCTGACAAACACTTGGGAGAGGTCCTCCCACGTGTAGATGCTACTGGGTGTCAACTGATTCAGCCATGCTCTGGCTGACCCTTCCAACATGAGAGGCAGATGCTTCATGGCCACCTCGTCATTTCCACCGCCGATCTGAACAGACACTCGGTAGTCCTCAAGCCAAGTATCGGGCTTGGACTCACCATTGAACTTGCTGACTCCAGTCGCCAACCTGAAGTTGGGAGGAATCACCGCGGCTCTGATGGCTCTGCTAAAACACTCTGGCCCGAAGACGTGCACTCGGCTGCTGGTGGGTACATCTCTGTCATTGCCCTCTCTGTGGGCTCTGTTCCGGTCGACCAGACCTTGAACAATAATGGACCTCACATCAAAGCCTGGTTCTCTGGGGTCGACTGGAATTCTTCGCCCGCCACTGTACTGGCGTCTGTCATCCTGCTGCCGAGGCATGTATGATCCACCCCTCCGTGGAGGAGTGGGCACTCGACGCCAATCATTGCGATCGACTCGGTGATCATCCTGCTCATAGTTCATGTACTGATCGTGTCGGTCACCATGCCCTTCACGCCTCGGGGGCGATCTGGGGCTATGAGCTGACTGGACAGTATTCGCTGCCACGGACCTGCTATGAATCCTGTTCCGCGATTGCGACACAGCCGAATTTTGATCTCCAGCTGCCCGGAGCAAATTCCTGATCTGCATCAAGCCTCTGCCAGCCTCTGACTGGGAAGGCTGAATCGACTCTGCTATACGTTTTGCAGCTGCCAAATTCTGGATTGGAGTGCGGTATACCTGAGTCGGAGGTTTAAAGAGTTGGCGTCGACTGGAATCCAGAATCCGTTGCTGCGCGCGCTCGTCGAGTGCCTGCTGAAGGTTCTCCAGTCGAGTGCGCTCAGCCAGGTTGGCCAAGCGCGCGTCCTCTAAGGCGCGAGCCTCAGGGGTTTCTCCGACGATTGGAGTATGGAGCGCATCCATGTTCCAGCGGCGAAGCTCTTCCCTCTGCTGCGAGTCGAGGGGCTCGGGGCGGTACTCCTCATGGTCGTGCGACGGGTCACCCCCGCCATTGCCTCCCTCAGTGCCAGGAAAGCCGGGAGGAACGTGCGGCCCATTGACCATCAGGACCTCCGCCGCCGGATCACTGCTGTCGCATTCGGATGCAGTCTCTCCGGAGCCAGTCGAACAGGCCGTAGAGAGATTCGTCGGGCTCGATTGCCGCGACTTGGGCAGCGGTCGACTGGCGAGCCACTGCGTGCCTCACCCACCGCTGGAGCCTCGACCGACCGGAGCGCTTACGCCGGCAGGAAGCTGGGAGGGAGGATGACACGAAAATTGGCCGATATTGAGTCGACGGTTGCCGCAGAAGGACGCCGCGGATGCATGCTCGAAAATGCGTAGCTCCGCGGGCTGGGAGCGCATCCACGTTGAGCGGAGCCTCCTGCAGCCAGGCAGAGTCGTCGATGACGAATGTGAGCGCGCCGAGACAGATCTCGCGGCCCTCAGTCAAAATTCCACCTGAAACCATGATGATGGGAATCGAAAAGATTGCAACTTCTCCAACAAGTCGCTAAGACACCTGCCCCATGGTGGGCGCCAACTGTCGTGGTTCTAAGTCTGACAGTAGAATGGGGGGTTGGTATGGAGAGGCAAGATCCTAGCTATGGAGTAGTTGTACACACAGGTGTTTTACGAGTTCAGGCCCTTCTCGGAGGAAGTAACAACCCTATGTCTCGGAGCCCGGAGGCGGTCGACTGGATTATGTGTGTGAGAGTTACAGGGGTGCGAACCCTTCTACCAGTGGAGGGGGTGGCTTATATAGAGGACGCCAAGACCCCAGCCAGCCCACGTAGCAGAGGGTTAAAGTACATTAAGGTCTGGCATTACTGGTAACGCCCTACATAAACTGCCATCATGACCATTAAGACTACTTAATTACAGACTGTTTGGATACAGAATAGATCCTGAACTCCTGATGGTCGAGTGAGTCTTCATGGTCGAGTGTCTTCAGGTTCGTCGAGTGTCTTCTAGTCCGTTGAGTGGAGTCCCTCTTGGTCGACTGGAAGACGACTTCTTCTAAGAGATGTCCTTGGGGAGGGTACCATGGTCAGGTTCATGACCCTACCCTAGGTACATGACTTCATCAGCTGGAATTTGTGTGCCAGGTCCGCGTGCCTTGCTTCTAGGCCTTGAAGACGTTCTGCGTCTTGCTTCCTCTGCTCCTCCTCCAGCTTCCTCTTCTTCTCCTCCTCCATCTTGTTTCTTGCACGGGACCTGTAGTCGTCATTCCAGTCCGAAAAGCCCTCATACCAGGGAAGAACACCCATGCCTCATGTTCTTCCCGGGTGTTCAGGATTTCCCAGGGCGCGCGTAAGCTCGTCGTTCTCTCTATTGGGCGTGAACACCCCCGCTCGAGCTTCTTCTATTGCGTCAAGTATCTTTTGTTCGGCTCCTTTTAGACTTGCCTTCTTTGAAACCAGGCCTGTCTTAGGGTCCAACGCCCCCCATGCGCATAGAACCAAGTTCTGCACCTGGGGGGCCAGCTCCTAGTAATCGGAGTGACCCTTGCACCCTCCATCTCTTTCTCAGACTTATCCCACTTAGGCAATCCCACCGCGTAGCCACCTGGACCCAGCCTATGGAACTGCGTCTTTCTTGCGGCATTGCCTTGTTTTTCATCGACCGTTCCTTAGATAATTCTGAATCCTTGAAGGTCACAAAATCGTCCCAGTGTTCTCTTTGCTTCTCCAGTGTTCCCTTCAAATCTGGAGTCTTCCTTTCATTAGCGAGGTAGTTGGCCCATACAGTTTTCTTGTGGGTGTTGAATGCAATTGCCATCTTCTTAAGAGCAGCGGCCTTGACTTTCTCCACATCCGCTTTAGTGAAATGATCTGGTAGGGTGAAATGTTCCATCAGAGATTTCACCAGGTCTTCTTTGGCTCTGCCATCGACCCAAGTAACACCTGGACGTTTAGTCTTTGGCTCTTTCCATTCTTGAATGGAGATCGGGAGTTTGTCCTTCACAAGAACTCCGCACTGACGAGTCCACTTGTCCGCAACGTTCTTAGGCGTGAGGGGTTCGCCACTAAATTTGGTGGATTCGATGTGGTACTTTACACCATCCTTCAACAATCTGCCCGGGCCTCGTTTTGTCTTGCTGTCTGTAGAAGCATATTTGCTCGATCCAGAGTGCTGAAAGAAGAAAGATCGATTCGTTAATATATCTTCAATAAAAAAACATGTGATGCACCAGGATGCATGCTTATATAAATATATACCTCGCCGGAAGTCTTTGTTATTTGAAGATCAGCATTGTCTGTGTCATCACTAACATTGTCTATGTCATCATAATCATAGTTCATGACTTCATCAGCTCGGTCGTCGAGATCGAATATCTTTTGGTCACCCTCTCCGGTATTGTTCAGATATTGGGAGCCGTCATCATTCAGATCATCTAGCCTATGAGGGCTGCGTATGATGTCGAACAATTCTTCTTCTCTCTCTCTGCCGGTATTGTCCGCCATAGCTTTTACTTTACTAATTAATACAGAAGAAATATAAAACAATTTAGTATTCAAATTACAATGCATGGATGCAATTAATCAATAAGGAAAAACTGAATCTCGAATACATCGTCTCGAATATATAATCTCGAATACATCATCGTCTTAATATATATAATCTTGAATACATCGTCTCGAATATTATATATCGAATACATCACTGGCTAGGTACCTAATAAAGATCGAGTACTACAGAAGAATCTAGGGCGGCACTCGCGGTTCCTGGGGCGGGGGCGGTGCACACCCAAAGAGAAGGAACCATCACAGGATCATATCTCCGGTCATCTGACCAAAGAACCCGCCAAGTAGTGGAGAACCTGACGTCGTCCATAGCAGCCATGTACCGATGGACGTGCTCATCTTCCTCCCTAACACGGCGACGCACCACCTCCGGCGGGGCCGGCTGCCTCTGCACCGAATGTGGCCCACGCGAATGCCACCAAAGAAGATCAGGGTCGACGACGGGACCCGAGGTTGGGTCCCTCACGAAGCGGCGCGCCCCTCCAAGTAGCACCTCCCAGTGCCAGCCCAGCGGAGCCCAGTCCCGGACATGGGTCCTCTGAAGCATGACGTCGTCGCGAACGGGTCGACGGCAAGGATGCGGGCCGGGCATATCACCGAGAACAAATACTATATGCCCGCAAAAAGTAACATTTTTTAAATGATTGGATCGTGATAACTAAAATTCTATATATATGCAAATTCTAACCATTTGACATTAATCTAATTCATCTAACTAAAACTAATTCTAAAATTTCCTGATTATATAACTAACATTTCTATAACATTTCTAATATTTATATAACTAAAAAAAGAAAAATTGCTAACATTTCTATAAATATTTCTATAAGTAAAAAACAGAAAACATTTATAACATTTCTATATAACTAACATTTTTAATATTTATATAACTAAAAAACAGAATAATTTCCTAATATTTCTATAACTAAAAAACAGAAAAAAAATTAACAAAACAAACTAATAATGTGTGTGTGTAGTGTGTGTGTGTGTAGTGTGTGTGTGTGTATAGTGTGTGTGTGTGTGTGGACATGGCGGCCGGGGCGAGCTCACCGGCGAGGCGACGACGGGGCGATGGGACGGGGCGACGACG
>NC_041387.1:634182477-634189335 GCF_002162155.2 Triticum dicoccoides
GGCGGGGTGGGGCGCGGTGACGGGGACGATGGGGACGGGGACGGCCGGGGCGGCGACGTCGACGGGGGCGGCGACGAGGGGCGGGGACAGCCGGGGTCGGCGACGAGGGGCGGGGGCGGCGACGTTGACGGGGACGGCGTCGATCGGGGCAGGGCAGCGCGACGGAGGGAGGAAATAGAGGGAAGAAACAGAGGGAAACAGAATTTTTTTAAGTGTTGTATATATAGGATGGACCTTTAGTACCGGTTGGAGCCACCAACCGGTACTAAAGGTCTGTTTTGGCCAGGCCAAGCGGCGGGAAGCGCACCCCCTTTAGTACTGGGTGGTGGCTCCAACCGGTACTAAAGGGGGAGGGTCTTTAGTACCGGTTGGAGCCACCACCCGATACTAAAGGGGTGCGCTGGCGCAGTGCGGTGCGGCAAGTTTAGTCCCACCTCGCTAGTCGAAGGGCTACCGCACTGGTTTATAAGCCCCAGTGCGGTACCTCTCTCAAGCTCCTCTCCTAAGCAGGCCTACTGGGCCTACCAATTCATTGCTGCCATGTGGGCCTACTGGGCCTTTGCGGGCCTGCATCCTGGCCCAACAAAAGGTTGAGTTTCTAGTCGTATGCAGGCCGCTTTGGCCCAGTAGGCGGGCTTTTTTATTTTCTTAATTTTTTTGCTTTCTTTTTTGTTTTATTTATTTTTGAGTTGTTTTTTGCTGTATTTAGAGTTTCTTTGTGAATATTTTTGCTTTAGGTACAAAAATTTACAAACTTTGATCTGTTAGTGCCGGTAGTTTTCAAATTTGAATAATTTAAATTTTGAATTATTTGAAATTTGTGTGAATCACTAGTTTGTGAATAATTTAACTTTGAAAAAAGATTTTTCAGTGATTCTTTTTTCTAATGTTTAATATTAGTGTGTTTTATCATTATATTCAATTTGGTAATGCTTAGGTTATTTAAAAAATGAAATGCCTTTGTAACATTTCAGTTTTCGTCGGAAACCCTGATACTTCGAAAAAGATTGTCCATTTTGTACACGAAGTGTATCCAGTTTTTGTCGTAACCCTCTCTACTTTTTTGCACATGCTATTTGTACGAAATTATAATACCATGCCAACTTTCAACCTTTTCTGAGTTCATTTCAAATGCTTTTCAATTTCAGGGTCATTTAGCTGGAAAAAAAATCAGTAAATGCATGAAAAGAATTTGTTTGCACATAAAATTCTTCGCGTTTCAAATGCCAAAACACATAATTAACTACCCTAACTATTACAGACATTCCCTCGTGGGTGTGAAACACAGAAGAAAGTGATGATAGTGAAGCCGATCACATCCCAGATCTTTGGGTGTGAAACTTTTTCTTCTCGTGTGTCCCTTTGCGCCGTAGCCATGGAAAATCTTCATCATTTAACTGGATGCTCAGGTCAATATTCACTGTGAATGGAGCAATTTCATCAAACTTTTCATAATCTTCTGACATGTCTGTCTTGTCATCCACTCCCACGATGTTTCTTTTTCCTGAAAGAACTATGTGGCGCTTTGGCTCGTCGTATGATCCATTCGCTTCCTTATCTTTTATTTTTCTCGGCCTGGTAGACATGTCTTTCACATAAAAAACCTGCGCCACATCATTGGCTAGGACGAATGGTTCCTCTGCATACGCAAGATTGTTGAGATCCACTGTTGTCATTCCGTACTGCGGGTCTTCCGTTACCCCGCCTCGTGTCATATTGACCCATTTGCACCGAAACAAAGGGACCTGCAAATCACCTGATCCATAGTTAAGTTCCCATATGTCCTCTATGTAACCATAATATGTTTCCTTTCCCGTGTTGGTTGTTGCATCAAAGCGGACACCACTGTTTTGGTTGGTGCTCTTCTTATCTTGGGCGATCGTGTAAAATGTATTCCCATTTATTTGGTACCCTTTGAAAGTCATTATATTCGAAGATGGTAACTGGGACAGCGAGTACAAGTCATTTTGAATATCACCATCATTCAGGGCACGTTTCTGCAACCAACCGGCGAAAGTCCTCGTTTGTTTGCGTGTAATCCAGTCGTCAGACTTCTCCGGGTGTTTGGACTGTAGAAAATTCTTGTGTTCCTCCATATACGGAGCCACCAAGGCGGAATTCTATAGAACTGTGTAGTGTGCTTCATTGAGAGAATGCCCGTCCATACATATTATTTGATGCCCTCCTAGCGTGCCTTTTCCTTCCAGTCTGCCCTTATGCCGCGATTCAGGAACACCAATCGGCTTAAGGTCAGGAATAAAGTCAATACAAAACTCAATGACCTCCTCATTTTCATGGCCCTTCGAGATGCTTCCTTCTGGCCTAGCACGGTTATGAACATATTTCTTCAAGACTCCCATGAACCTTTCAAAGGGGAACATATTGTGTAGAAATACATGACCCAAAATGTTAATCTCTTCGCAAAGGTGAACTAGGACGTGCGTCATGATGTTGAAGAAGGATGGTGGGAACACCAACTCGAAACTGACAAGACATTGCACCAAATCATTCTGTAACCTTGGTATGATTTCTGGATCGATTACCTTCTGAAAGATTGCATTGAGTAATGCACATAGCTTCACAATGGCCAGCCCCCTCAATGCAACCGGAAGGAGTTGCGTCATAATCACGTGGCAGTCATGAGACTTTAGGTTCTGAAACTTTTTCTCTGCCATATTTATTATTCCCTTTATATTTGACGAGAAGCCAGACGGTACCTTCATGCTGAGCAGGCATTCGAAGAAGATTTCCTTCTCTTCTTTGGTAAGAGCATAGCTGGCCTGACCCTGATGTATGTCGTATTTTCCGTGCATACGTTGCTGGTCCTCCCGTGCCTCTGGTGTATCTCTTGTCTTCCCATACACGCCCAAAAAGCCAAGCAGGGTCACGCAAAGATTCTTCGTCACGTGCATCACGTCGATTGCGGAGCGGACCTCTAGGTCTTTCCAATATGGCAGGTCCCAAAATATAGATTTCTTCTTCCACATGGGTGCGCGTCCGTTAGCGTCCTTCGGAACAGGTTGTCCGCCAGGACCCTTTCCAAAGATTACCTTCAAATCCTTGACTATATCATGTACATCAGCACCAGTACGGTGGCGAGGCTTCGTCTGGTGATCCGCCTCACCTTTGAAATGCTTGCCTTTCTTTCTTACGGATGCCTGCTCGGAAGAAATCGACGATGTCCCAGGTACACATTCTTCTTACAACTATTCAAATATATACTGTCGGTATCATCCAAACAGTGCGTGCATCCGTGGTATCCCTTGTTTGTCTATCCTGAAAGGTTACTGAGAGCAGGCCAATCATTGATGGTCACGAACAGCAACGCCTTTAGGTCAAATTCTTACCCCATGTGCTCATCCCACGCACGTACACCTGTTCCATTCCATAGTTGTAAGAGTTCTTCAACTAATGGCCTTAGGTACACATCAATGTCGTTGCCGGGTTGCTTAGGGCCTTGGATGAGCACTGGCATCATAATGAACTTCCGCTTCATGCACAACCAAGGAGGATGGTTATACAAACATAGGGTCACAGGCCACGTGCTATGGTTGCTGCTCTGCTCCCCAAAAGGATTAATGCCATCTGCGCTTAGACCAAACCATACGTTCCTTGGGTCACCTGCAAACTCCTCCCAGTACTTTCTCTCGATTTTTCTCCACTGCGAACCGTCAGCGGGTACTCTCAACTTTCCGTCTTTCTTACGGTCTTCTGTGTGCCACCGCATCGCCTTCGCATGCTCTTTGTTTTGGAAAAAACGTTTCAACCGTGGTATTATAGGAGCATACCACGTCACCTTGGCAGGAATCTTCTTCCTGGGGCGCTCACCCTCGACATCACCAAGATCATCGCGACTGATCTTATAACGCAATGCACCGCATACCGGGCAAGCATTGAAATCCTCGTACTCACCGCGGTAGAGGATGCAGTCATTAGGGCATGCATGTATCTTTTGCACCTCTAACCCTAGAGGACAGACAACCTTCTTTGCTTCATACATACGATCGGGCAATTCGTTGTCCTTTGGAAGCATATTCTTTATCATTACCAGCAACTTTCCAAATCCCTTGTCAGATACACCATTCTCTGCCTTCCATTGCAGCAATTTAAGTGTGGTGCCCAACTTTTTTTTGTCAGCTTCGCAATTCAGGTACAACAATTTCTTGTGATCCTCTAACATGCGCTGCAACTTCGTCCTCTCCAGATCACTTGCACAGTTTCTCTTTGCATCGGCAATGGCCCGACTTAGATCATCAACAGGCTCATCTGATGCCTCTTCTTCAGCTTCTTTCTGCATTGCCGGCTCAGCTTCTTCCCCCATTGTTGTATCATCGTATCCAGGGAACCCATGCCCAGGATAGCCGTCATCGTCCTCTTCTTCTTCTTCATTGTCTTCCATCATAACCCCTATTTCTCCGTGCTTGGTCCAAACATTATAGTGGGGCATGAAACCGGACTCAAATAGGTGGACGTGAATGGTTCTTGACGTAGAGTAACTGTGACCATTCTTACAGCCAGCACATGGACAAGGCATAAAACCATCCGCCCGCTTGTTTGCCTCAGCGGCAAGCAGAAAAGTATGCACGCCATTAATGAACTCGGGAGAGCATCTGTCATCATACATCCAAATTAATCACTATACAAAGCATTGCAAGAGCTAATCTAGCAATGAGAGTTGAAAGGACAAAGTTGCTAACCTTTGTGATCATTTGAATGGATGGGGGCCTTCAAATCTTGACAAATTTTGGGAAAAATTTGTGAGGAGCTCGAGGAAGAGAGGGGAAGAACAGAGGAAGTGAGGGGAAAGGGGAAGAACAGAGTGGCTCGGGTGGACGAAGGGTTTATGTAGGTCGACCTTTAGTACCGGTTCGTGCCACAAACCGGTACTAAAGGTGCTGGAGGGGCCCAGACTGACAACACCCTGCCACCACTCTCTTTAGTACCGGTTCGTGCCACGAACCGGTACTAAAGGTTCGCCACGAACCGGTACTAATGAGAACGGCCGGCTAGCCATTGGAACCGGCACTATTGGACACATTAGTGGCGGCTCAAAATCTAACCGGCACTAATGTGTCTCATATTAGGTCATTTTTCTACTAGTGAAAATATACACTGGCCTCTCAAATTACACGCGTAACCCGCCGGTTTTACTTACAGACCTCGGGCCCTCGGTTTCATTACGCATGTATTTTACGCATTGTTTTCGATGACGAGTAAATTACACTTGTATCTTAATACATGTGTGAAATAAACCAGAGCTCCCAAGCGCGGCCTTACCGTTTCATGTCGTCTCAGTCTCTCGAAGGTGCTCATAGGTGTCCGATGACCCTGGCTTCCTGAATGAGCAGCAGGCGTTGTATCAGACCATCCGTAAGGGCCCGCGAGGCCCTCTTAGTCGTCCTTCGAGTTGTTGCGCTCGCCGTGGCGCCGAGCATTGTTAACATGGTCAACGAATATGATGATTCAGGAGATGACTTTATTTTGATTGGATGACAGTAGGGGCCCAGTAGGGCCATTGCCGTACGTACGCAAGTGCCTCCTTATTATGTACAACTATATTTTTTTTGCTTCCTCCTGGTTTCCTGACATCACGGTCCCACAACATTGTCAACCTATGTAGTCAATATAAACGAGAGAATTACACAAGGTGTGGCCGACAGCTGGGACCAAACAGTTCGAGCAGTATTTGTGTTTTTGAGGCGTGAGCACTACAAAGTTTTTCTTGGCGATGTTTTCATTGTTGTTTAAAGGAGAGCAGGGTTTTAACTGGGCGAGCTGTGGCCCGTCTAGCCCAGGCCAGATATCCAGCCCAGATATTAATTTTTTCAAGACGAAAATGGCTAGCCCAGCTATATGTTTTTTTGAGGAATACCCAGACAAAGTCAACTTGTTATTCTCTGCCTCGCTGGGCTGCAAATTTTATGCATTAGGCTTAAGAGGAAAATGGGCTTTAAAAAATAATAAATGAGATTTAATTATAAAAACTGGACAGTAACTATAAAAAATGCACCAAACACGAAATTAGTTTATAAAATATTATTTATGGATTTTGAAAATCTTAATTTTTAATTGTTGCGCGCGCAATGTTTCGTTGGATTTTTACGTAATACAAATTATATTTAATCTGACTAGAAATTCTAGGATAAAAATATTTCGGATCCCATCAAAATGTGGGAAATTTTATTGAATTCTGTCTTGAACGGTTGGTTGAAATTACTAGCTTAGCCCGCGCAGCGCCACGCCGCGCCCCTCAATAAGTCGCGACTATGCAGAATATGGTCTTATTAGAATCCCTAAAAAAAGTTATATTTAGGAATGGAGGAAGTAGTATATTTGCAGGCCAAGATGTTGCATTTTTTTCTAAGAATTCTTGTCCCATCACCCATGAATATCGAGAATCTATAAAAACATGCATTTTTATTTGCTTACTACAAATAAACTGGAATAAATTATTCCTTTTTTTGGGAGATGGCCTCTTGGAGGTAGACAACCAGTATCAGTTGTTGATATATTCGTGGGATACTATGTGAAGATACGTGCAAATTTTTCGTTTTTCTTTTTTTCACTGAGGCCTAGCCACCCTCTAAGGTAGTATGTGTGCAGCTATATCTGGTAAGTGATGCACCACTTATGTGTCGGTGCGCGTTTTGCATGCATGTCTTTCCGTCTGATCTAATACTAATTTGGATCAGTGTCCTTTAATTAAGTAGTACGTGAGTTCATACATTGGGCTGTGTGTAACAATGCATGCATGCATGCATGCATGCATCCAAGTCTGGCGAGCGAGACATTTTCTTACCAAAAATGCTACATAGAAATCCTACGTAATCTTACTAACTTTCCTAACTAATCCCTCCA
>NC_041387.1:634189678-634193852 GCF_002162155.2 Triticum dicoccoides
GAAAAGTCCACCTAAGCTACTACGTTAGTTTACGTATATGATAGCTACGTAGGTGTAGCGTTGCTCTTTTCTTACAAAGTAGCCTATTTAGGAGGCAAGCTACGGAGTATATCTGATACAATCACAATGGCTGCCTTCTAGTGTATGGTGCTGGTCGAGTGCTGGTCATACCTAAAAATGCACGCGTATCCTCGATGAGGTAAGGTGTCGATTCAAATAAGCTGGATCAGTGTCACTGACGGGGCTAATGCAAATTAATGATGTTCCTATGTCTTGTTTCTCACTCAAGTTAAGGAAAGTGCAAGGGTAATATCCTTGCGTGCGTGCATGCTCCAAGGCATTTACACACGCAATACACAAATTCTCCATTTGGGGAATCCATCACACGGTCCGACCATCACCATGGCAGGATCGTTGACGCCTCGGTGGTGCCAATCCGGCAACCGTCGTCAGCGGTAACTCCGTGTCGTCGAGGGCCAGCTGCAACTGCAAGCTCTCGAGCTCGAACAGCTCAGACTGTTGGAGCTGGACTCGCTACTCTGCTTGGCCCTCTCCCTCTCCTTCGCCACGCCCGCAGCAGCTCCATCGCCCTTTGCTTCGCTCTGCCTCACTCACTGATAGCTCAGTCTCACTGCCGCCAGCGTGGGGCAGCCTCGCCGTCGTCCTAGCTCCATGATCGTGCTCCTCCTCGTCCAACACGACCTCCACCGCCGAAGAAAACCTCACAGCCCGCCTCCCCGGAGTCAGAACCCCGACAGCGGCCGTCACGGAGTCCCGCCGGGAAGCGCGTGATGACCATGATCGGGGCATCGGGCAGCCTCGCCGTAGTCCCACTCCCAGCTCCATGGCTGTGCTCCTCCTTGGGAGTCACTGTTCCCGCAGCGCCGCCGCGGAGTCCCACCGGGAAGCACGCCATGACACGATCGACCTCACTGACACTGGTTCCGCGACCACTGTCAACACCAGGACCCGCATTATCGCCGCATCAGTCCACAACGACCTTGCCGGCGGCTTCCTGCTGCAGGAATGCGGTGCCGACGTAGTTCTCTTCTACCACCTGGTCTTCCTATTCTCCTTGCTTTCCGATTGCCGGCGGCCGCAAGAGAAGCGACGGGCCTTTCGGCGGCTAGAGAAAGAGAAAACAAAGCGGAAACCAAAGCGGTAGCATGCACAGCCAACCACAGTACGCCAAGAACGACGTAGTCAAATCGGCAACTGGATACAGATCGCGCATGCAAGCCAATGGAAACTGCTCGATCATGCAGGCACATGCAAACCAGCAAACACAAACGAACAGTCTGGGCCACACACACCCAAAAAAGCTAAAGCAACCAAACCAGCAGCACAGCAGTTCAAAAAATTTGAACGAAATAAGTGAATCCACCAACCAATTCTACCCCGCCACATACCAAAATAAGAGCACGTGTCCCATCCACACTTCACCACAATCACTTTCATCCAAGTGGTTGAATCTCGCGGCGAAAAACTTGCCTGGAATAGAGGCTTGGTTATTAATCGTTGTCCTAGCGAGAAAATGGGTTGTACTTTTAACAAACTATAAATGAGTTGTAGTAAATTTCATTAGAATTCAAAAATGGGTTGTACATTCTTACAAATCGCAAATGGGGTATAAGTTCTCTACCACACACTTGTGGGCCTACTAAGTTGACACGTCCCCTAAAAAAGGTTGATACGTATGCAAGGCTTTGTCAATTTATTATAGTCAACACACGGTTCTAGCAGGAGTGGCCGTTGGATGTCTATCCAACGGATGTCGTGTTACTTCTTCAATCTCGGAAATACTAGCTTCGGCCGCCCAAAAATGATTCCTCCCCCTGACATCTGGGGTGCACCGTTTCGGAGGCTGACCTGTGGGCCTACTAAGTTGACGCGTACCAAGGGCTTTGTCAACTTAGTCAATATAAACGATTCTAGCTGCAGTGACCGTACGATGTCCATCCAACGGCCGTAGTGCTTCTTCAACCTCTGGTCTTCTTGCTCCAGCCGCCCAAAGCAGCGCCGGTCGTGCCGCGCGCTCCTGCCTCTCGTGGCTGGCTGTGATGCCACGGAGGCCTCACCGCCCCCTACTACTCCCATCGTTGGCCCAGGGCATCCCTCTACTCACCCACACCCCCTGTTATTCTGCGGCGATGGCAGCCTCACGCCGCAGCCGAACCAGTGAACCCTCGTACTCCTCTCCGCGTGGGCATCCACTGCCGCGTCTTCCCCGGCTCCGCGTCTTCCCCTTCCTAGGCCTCGCTGTTGTCCACCGCCTTGGTGCTCTCGGCGCGGCGTGGTCAATGTAGTCAACGATCGACTTCTATCAAAAGAGTACTGTACGTGGAGAGGCTGACAGCTGGTTCCACGGCCACAGCTGGGTCCACAGTCACAACCCAGTTTTTTTGCGATTTGCCAAATAAGTCACTTTGTTAGGCCTGTTGGGCTGCAAATCTTTCAAGATGAGGAGAGATTCATTCAGCTGGCCGAGAAAATGGCCTATCAGTAATGAGAAATGGGCTGTACATTTTTAAAACACATCAAACCGGCAATTAGCTTCAATTTTTTTTTCATTTCGAGATTTTAAATTGCATTGATTTTTATGCGTAGACAATTTGTTGGATTTTATATTGATATACATTTATTTTTAAAATCAGTTTGAATGTGACTCGAAATTTCGGAATTAAAAACAGTTCGGATCGCACCGAAATATGCAAAATTTCGTATATTTTTTAACCGTGGCCACAATATGGGCTGTAATGCTAACAAAAAGAATATGGGCTCCAAAAAAACCTTAAGAATTAGCAAATGGGCTGTAAATTATTAGAAATAATGGCAGATGGGTTGTATGCTGTTTTACACAGATTTGAATCTTTCCTAAAAAAAGGTTGACGCACAAGCAGTGACTGTTGGATTTCCATCCAACGGTCGTCGAGCTTCTTCAATCTCTGCTCTTCCTGCTCCAGCCGCTCAAACAAGCGCCGGCGGGACTGCCTGCTCGCTCCTCCCCTTGGCCAGCTGTGCTGCCGCGCAGGCCTCACCGCCCCACCGTACTCCCATCGCTGGCCTAGCCATCCATCTACTCACCCACACCTGCTGTTATTCTCCGGCAATGGCAGACGAACCAGTAAACCCTCGTACAGTTGTACTCCCCTCCGCGTGGGAAACAACTGTCGAGTCTTCCCTGCCTCCGTCTCGTTCCCTTCCTAGGCCTCGCCATCGTCCACCGCCCTGCTGCTCTCGGCGCGGCCTGGTCAACATGGTCAATGACCGGCATGCATCTGAAGTGGACTGTACGTGGAGAGGCTGACAGCTGGGTCCAGGCCACAGCAAGGAAGTACCTCCTTATTACGCGCAAAATAATTATTCCTCCACCTGACAGCAGGGACCCACCAGAAGGGCAATCGTATTTCAAGAAAAAGGCGTTTCCCCATGACTGCTAGGACCCACCAGCTACATCTTCTTACGCAAGGAAGTGGGTCCGGGCAAAAAAAAAAACGATTCGCCCCCCTGACTGCTGAGACCTACCAGCTACATCTTCGCACGCAAGGAAGTGCCTGACAGTCGGGACCCACCAGGTCGAAGCATAGGTAGCGTTGTCATTTTGGTCGCGAACGTGTACGTACATATATGTTGGTCGATGTAGAGGCGCGCACGTGTCGTAGTAGAGGCGCGCACGTAGCATGTACACGTACGTACAGCGGCCAGTGTGCAAGAAAGAGAATACGACCACGTACGTACATAAGGGCAGGGTCTCGAACGCCTACTCGCGCATATATACGTACGGCCAGGGCTCGTGTACATGGCTGGGTTGAAACGGAGAAACTGCGTCGTCGTCGTGTTCATGGGGAGGCAACGGAATGCGTCGTGTTCATGGGGAGGCAACGGAATGCGTCGTGTTCATCGGGAAGCAACAGAACACGTGGGAGCCAACTGGCTTGGATGGAACAGGCGATGGAAATGAGGCCTGGCGTACCGCAGAATGGAGGAAACGGCCTTGTGTTCGACCAGCCACGTTCGAAACAGGATCCTGTTCATCGGGAGGGGTCTGGCGTGCCGCAAAATGGAGGAAACGAACCTCCTACGATCGAAACGGGGCTCCTGTTGATCGGGAGGGGTGTGGCATACCGCAAAACAGACGAAACGGACTTGTGTTGGAGTTCTACGGTCAAAACGG
>NC_041387.1:634194218-634221325 GCF_002162155.2 Triticum dicoccoides
ACCCCCCTGCAATGCTCACTGTTCATCCAGAGGCAGCATCGATCGGCTTCAGTTAGCAGGAGTAGCGAAGGAATCGCTCGATCGCTCGGGGTTCAGTAAAGCGTAGCCTGCAGTGCAATCGCTCGGGTTCAGTTAGGCGATGCCGCGCTCGGGTTCAGTTAGAGCCCAACGCCTCGCACACACGCGCGTACGTGTACGAGAGAAATGCGCATCGCTCGGCCCCCGACCACCCACCATAACCGGGAACTCCCCGAAATTTTCCTCGCCCTCGCTTCTACCATGCCTTTTTCCGTCATGGACGGCCCAAAGAATGTCATGCAGCTGCGTCTCCGGCCCGCCCAGGATGAAAAGCCCATTTTCTGTCATGATTTTTTGTCATAGAAGTAGGAGCCCACCACATCTATGATGATACCGGGTTTTATCACAATTATCATCATAGAAGTGTCATAAGTATGACAGATTTTTTTTCGTTCGACCCAAAATGTCACGGATGTGTCTTTTTTTGTAGTGTAAAGATCTTGATGCCTAATGTGTAACCAGCTTCATCGAGGTCTTTCTTTGAAAAACTCCTTTCAAACACTCCTATATGCTTTCCAGAAAATTCTACATCATTTCTGATCAACAATATGTCATTCACATATACTTATCAGAAAGGCTGTAACGCTCCCACTCAGTTTCTTGTAAATACAGGCTTCACCACAAGTCTGTATAAAACTACATGCTTTGATCAATTCATCAAAGCGTATATTCCAACTCCGAGATGCTTGCACCAGTCCGTAGATGGATCGCTCGAGTTTGCACACCTTGTTAGTACCTTTAGGATCGACAAAACCTTCTGGTTGCATCATATACAACTCTCCTTAGAGATATCCATTTAAGGAATGCAGTTTTGACATCCATTTGCCAAATTTCATAAAATATGGCAATTGCTAACATGATTCGGACAGACTTAAGCATCGCTACAGGTGAGAAAGTCTCATCGTAGTCAACTCCCTGAACTTGTCGAAAACTCTTTGCAACAAGTCGAGCTTTATAAATAGTAAGATTACCGCCAGCGTCGGTCTTCTTCTTGAAGATCCATTTATTCTCTATGGGTCGCCGATCATCGGGCAGATCCACCAAAGTCCACACTTCATTCTCATACATGGATCATATCTCAGATTTCATGGCTTCAAGCCATTTCACGGAATCTGGGCTCATCATCACTTCCTCATAGTTCGTAGGTTCATCATGGTCTATCAACATCACTTCCAGAATAGGATTACATTACAACTCTGGTGCGGACCATACTCTGATTGACCTAAAAGGTTCGGTAGTAACTTGATCTGAAGTTTCATGATCATTAGCTTCTTCACTAATTGGTGTAGGGATCACTAGAACTGATTTCTCTGATGAACTACTTTCCAATTCGGGAGAAGGTACAATTATCTCATCAAGTTCTACTTTCCTCCCACTTACTTCTTTCGAGAGAAACTCCTTCTCTAGAAAGGATCCATTCTTAGCAACAAAAATCTTGCCTTCGGATCTGTGATAGAAGGTGTACCCAACAGTTTCTTTTGGGTATCCTATGAAGACACATTTCTCCGATTTGGGTTCGAGCTTATTAGGTTGAAGTTTTTTTACATAAGCATCACAGCCCCAAACTTTAAGAAACGATAGATTAGGTTTCTTGCTAAACCACAGTTCATATCGTGTCGTCTCAATGGATTTAGATGGTGCCCTATTTAAAGTGCATGCAGCTATCTGTAATGCATAACCCCAAAACGATAGTGATAAACCGGTAAAAGACATCATAGATCACACTATATCCAATAAAGTGTGGCTACGACGTTTGGACACACCATTACACTGTGGTGTTCGAGGTGGCGTGAGCTGTGAAACTATTCCATATTGTTTTTAATGAAGGCCAAACTCGTAACTCAAATATTCACCTCCATGATGAGATCGTAGAAATTTTATTTTCTTGTTACGATGATTCTCCACTTCACTTTGAAATTCTTTGAACTTTTCAAATGTTTCAGAGTTGTGTTTCGTTTAAGAAGTTGTACCCATATCTGCTCAAATCATCTGTGAAGGTCAGAAAATAACGATACCCGCCACGAGCTTCAACACTCAATGGTTTGCATACATCGGTATCTATTATTTCCAATAAGTCATTAGCTCGTTCCATTGTTCTAGAGAACGGAGTTTTAGTCATCTTGCCCATAAGGCATGGTTCGCAAGTATCAAATGATTCATAATCAAGTGATTCCAAAAGCCCATCAACATGGAGTTTCTTCATGCGCTTTACACCAATATGACCTAAACGACAGTGCCACAAGTATGTTGCACTATCATTATCAACTTTGCATCTTTTGGCATCAGTACTATGAATATGTTTATCACTATGATCGAGATTCAATAAACCATTAACATTGGGTGTATGACCATAGAAGGTTTTATTCATGTAAACAGAATAACAATTTTTCTCTCTTTTAAATGAATAGCAGTATTGCAATAAACATGATCTAATCATATTCATGCTCAACGCAAAACACCAAATAACATTTATTTAGGTTCAACACTAATCCCGAAAGTATATGGAGTGTGCGATGATGATCATATCAATCATGGAACCACTTCCAACACACATCATCACTTCATCCTCAACTAGTCTATTTATTCTGCAACTCCTGTTTCGAGTTACTAATCTTAGCAACCAAACAAGTATCAAATACCCAGGGGTTACTACGAGCACTAGTAAGGTACACATCAATAACATGTATATTAAATATATGTTTGTTCACTTTGCCATCCTTCTTATCCGCCAAGTATTTGTCAGAGGTCTCATACCTCTCGACATGGGCATGAGTCTGAAATACCAATTTCAGCTCTTGGAACATCTCATATGCTCTGTGGCGTTCAAAACTTCTTTGAAGCCCCGATTCTAAGCCGTATAGCATGGTGCACTAAACTATCAAGTAGTTATCATATCGAGCTTCCCAAATGTTCGTAACATCTGCATCTACTCCTGCAATAGGTCTGTCACCTAGCGGTGCATCAAGGACATAATTCTTCTGTGCAGCAACGAGGATAATCCTCACATCATGTACCCAGTCCGCATCATTGCTACTATCATCTTTCAACTTAGATTTTTGTAGGAACATATCAAAAAACATAGGGAAGCTACAACGCGAGCTATTGATCTACAACATAATTTGCAAATACTATCAGGACTAAGTTCATAATAAATTAAAGTTCAATTAATCTATACCTATACTAATTCTAGACTTCCTATAAATTTCCACGTTAATTAGATTTTACGAGCCGTTAATCTGGTGGGGCCGAGTTATTACGGTGTAGATTAATCCTTCTCTTTTTTTAGGAATAATGACAGTTGTACAGCAAATCTCGGTCGAAAGAAAAGATGCATCGCTATGAAAGCCATCCTTTCACGGCTGTATTCTCAAAAAACATATCCTTTCACGGCTGTAGGAAATAAAGCCTTATAAAAAAGAAACCTAAAGATATAAGGCCCACAATGTGGCTCTACCATCGTTTCCTTCCCGTGAAAAACAACGGGAGCCAATCTTATGCTATTGAGACAATACCCCTCGCTGAATATTTTCACCACACGATGGATCTCACCCTCGCCTGGAACTTTGATCCGTCACGTCCTTGATAAACTGTCATGGCCGCCGCATCAGCGATCTGCAGGATGGTGTCGTTGCGGACTGATCCCACCCTCGACAAGGCATAGATAGACGTCATCACCGCCGCATTCGTGATCTGCAGGATGGTGTCCTTGCGGACTAATCCCACCCTGGCCTGGAACTTTGATCTGCCACGACCTTGATAGACCATCATCCCTGCTGTATCGTCGATCCGCAGGACGGTGTTGTTGCCAGACTAATCCCAACCTCGCCTGCAACTCTGATCCGCAACGTCCTTGATATACCTTCATCCCTGCCGCATCGGATTGCATCAGAGTGGAGGTGTTGTTGCCAGGGTATTTTGCACGGTGGTCATCAACCGGTTATTGGGTTCTCCAGGGCTCGAAGGCTGGACGGTACTGCTCCTCGACATGGAGAGCTGGTACGGTTGCTGCTCCTCGGCACCTTGGAGCGGTCTGCTTATATGAGGTGTGAGGCGAGTTGCAAGACTTCATGAACTTAAACAATGCAAAGCGAATAGCTATGCAATATCACACTGGTACGTATGTATCTTTCTTTCCATAGGACCATATGTTTCTTCTGATTGCTCAATCTCTAGGTATTTATATGTTTTTTCTTTTGTCAGATATTCTGCACCCTGCAGAAGACATTATATATTTAAGCGGTGTACATGTATTATATGTACCTACAAGAAAATTACTCATGTTTGTGACTCTACAAGTACTAACAGAAGTAGATATTTATAGTACCTATAGCACGTGGTTAGTTTCTTTTTACTTGCCAATAACACTTGGATGAATTAGGATATTGGCTATTTAGAAGGAACTATCTAGAGCAAGCAGCAGCCGGATCAGTTAGTCTACTCATATTATACTTGGATCTGATTTCTTTTTTTTTTCAGATTCTATTCCTAAATAGTTCATGGGTACACATCCCCGTTTCAGGTTTTCTTTCTCATATTTGTTCTTCCCCTCATGGTCCACCCCCTGAATATTATAATCTCTATTCTATAGGGTTTCTAAAGTGTATGATTGCTTTGCTTCCAGGGTTGTTCTTTCATGCCTTGGCTTTCACTTAGATGGATAAGAGTCGGTTATTCAGTGAGACGCCAGCTGCAAGTTGTTGTTTGAGCAGTTTTGAGGTGTCTCATAGGCACCGAATAGATGTTCATGATGTTCATCTGTATCTACAGAGCATGTGGTACAGAGCCCAGAAAGGAGTAGTAGGATGGTTGGTCCAAAACTAAGATCATTCTGAGCATGGGATCACTGCCGAGATTTCACATCATATCTTACACCAAGTTAGAGAAGTTTCCTTTTGAAAATTTCCTCTTTCAGCTAGATAGATTGGTCTTCTACATAATCTGCATTCAGATTTACTCCTCTTTAAGATCTAGATAAATGAGAGGATTCATGATAGTTTGGGACTGCTACTTCATTGTGGGACGGAGCAATTGTGGTAATAAACTTTCTTTTTGGAAATCATATGGACTCTATAATGTGGTTTGCATATGTGTAGGTTGGGTGAGGTTAGTTTTTTGTTACGTGTACGTGTAGTTTGGGTTTTTTTCTTCACCACAAGTGTAATGAACTTGGAGGAGTATCATGCCACGGAGAAGACCTCACATGCCAAGAAGCTACAGCTGACGTGGATGTATGTGGACGGAACACTTGCAAGTTTCTCCGTCAATGACGCTGCATGTACACTGCATGTTTCTTCAGCTCAAGTAATTATTCTATATTACATTTTCTTAGCACATATAAATTCATATGTTATTTCAGTCTTGCAATTATTGCATGGTAGTAAGAACTTCTCAACTAATCATTCTGTAATTTCTATTAGCACAGAAAAATCATGCCATGTGACTAAGGCTGCAATTGTCCTTGCAGAAAGTTTACCCATTGAGCAATTAGGGAACTCTGCAGCGAGAGGGTAAGAAAACCTGCATTTTCTCTTATGTATCTATGCTAGAAACTGAAGTGCTCGTGGATACTAACTAGGCGTAAATTTAATTAATAGTTCCATTATATCTACACAATGGGCTGACAATACATTTTTAATTCATTCTTGAAGATAAGAACAAATTAATCTGCTACTATAATTGGCATCCAACCTGTGGCGTAGCCAGGTCCCGGGGCATGGAGATTGTTTTAATCATATACTGTAGCTACAGTATCTACTGTACTTACACGGCTGGCCCGGGTCGTATATGGATCCTGCCTACGCGGATTGCATCCAACATAACATAGAAAACATACAGATTTTTCATAAGAGGTTACTTTTTTATGGACAACGATTTTTTACTGCCCTACTATTCGAGGACATGGGTGAGAGAGTGATGATTTCTTAGATCCAATATTTCTGGTGATGTAATTTGTTTATGCTAAATATTTATGTCATTCAGTATGTGTAATGCATATGCAAAGCATCGACTGGTATAGTAGCACAACTGAAAACATAGCCCATGACACCATGCATATGCACGGTTCTCTCCACCTCATACTTGACATGGACAATGTATGTGTAATAAGGAAGTACATGCTCGAACCAGTCTGCACAAGGGCTTCAAACCTTGATGTGAATAGAAAACAAGGCGAAGCAATAAATGGTTGTGCGTGCAAAAAGGTAATGCTTAATTACTTCCAAATACTTTGTGTTATTTTTCTCTTCTTACAGCCACATGCTCATTCTTAGTTTTCATTGGAGCTTAAGTCACCAATGATTTTCTGATGTTGCTTTCAGTTCTCGGATTTCTTTGCCCCTGTGTATATTTATTCAAATGCAAACTATGATAGTTGATACCGGCCAACATGATAATTCGTTCTGCACACTGACTTTCTTACGATAATATATCTATGTGTAATTCCTCTATGCTAACAAAAATTAATACTTTTGTACTTGCGAACAAGTATTTCTTTCAAGATATATTTGAGAAGTAAAATAGTGTGGCCGGAGCGCATTTTAAGCAGAACATTACACTAACTGACATATATTTCAAATGAATGTGAAGAAGTTACTTATTATTACATCAATTAAATAATGTGATCTCATGTTAACGTAATACTTTTAACTTATAATTGAAGCAACAAGTTTGTAAGTGCATAAACGATGACTGAGTCACACAATATGGTTGTTTAGCGCTACAATTTGTGTCCCCAAAAAATAAAATTTTAGAAATTGGCATGGTCCTAAGCATGCATATTTGACCATTATTTGGTACATATGATTATTGGTGATTTTTTTCATGAAAATTCAAATGGTAGTTACAAAATTAAGCAAGTCACGTGAAAAATTGACAAACTATGTTCAGTACACAACGGGAAAATGACATCGGCATTTTTTTTCTACGCAAATATAGAACATAACCTAGGCATATAGAGAACCTAATTGACAACAACTTCTTTCATAGTAATAACTATAAATGTATTTTCCTAATATTTAGGCCAAATATGCATTAACTACACTAGCCCGTGCAACTGCACGGGTTGACGACTAGTCATATTAATTAAGAACTCTCACTTGGATAGACATCCCTCTAGTCATCTAAATGATCATGTGATCCATATCAACTAAACCATGTCCGATCATCATGTGAGATGGAGTAGTTTTCAATGGTGAACATCTCTATATTGATCATATCTACTATATGATTCACGTTCAACCTTTCGGTCTCAGTGTTCCGAGGCCATATCTGCATATGCTAGGCTCGTCAAGTTTAACCTGAATTTTTTGCACGTGCAAAACTGGCTTGCACCTGTCGTATGTGAACGTAGAGCTTATCACACCCGATCATCATGTGGTGTCTCGGCACGACAAACTGTAGCAACGGTGCATTCTCAGGTAGAACATTCATGCCTTGAAATTTAGTGAGGGATCATCTTATAATGATACCTCCGTTTTAAGCAAAATAAGATGCATAAAAGATAAACATCACATGCAATCAAAATATGTGACATGATATGACCATCATCATCTTGTGCCTTTGATATCCATCTCCAAAGCACCGTCATGATCTCCATCGTCACCGGCTTTACACCTTGATCTCCATCGTAGCATCGTTGTCGTCTCGCCAACTATTGCTCTATGACTATAGCTACCGATTAGTGATAAAGTAAAGCAATTACATGGAAATTGCATTTCATACAATAAAGCGACAACCATATGGCTCCTGCCAGTTGCCTATAACTTTGTTACAAAACATGATCATCTCATACAAAAATTTATATCACATCATGTCTTGACCATATCACATCACAACAAGCCCTGCAAAAACAAGTTAGACGTCCTCTACTTTGTTGTTGCAAGTTTTACGTGGCTGCTACGGGGTTCTAGCGAGAACCGTTCTTACCTATGCATCAAAGCCACAACGATTTTTTGTCAAGTGTGATGTTTTAACATTCAACAAGGACCGGTCGTAGTCAAACTTTATTCAACTAAAGTTGGAGAAACAGACACCCGGCAGCCACCTGTGTGCAAAGCACGTCGATAGAACCGGTCTCATTAAAGTGTTCATGTAATGGTGGTTCGGGCCGCTTCATCCAACAATAGCACTGAACCAAAGTAAGACGTGTTGGGGAACGTAGCATGCAATTTCAAAAAATTTCCTATGATCATGCAAGATCTATCTACGAGATGCATAGCAACGAGAGGGGGAGAGTGTGTCCACATACCCTCGTAGAACGAAAGCGGAAGCATTGGTTAACACGGTTGATGTAGTCAAACGTCTTCACGATCCAACCGATCCAAGTACCGAACGTACGGCACCTCCGTGGTCAGCACACGTTCAACACGATGATGTCCTTCGAACTCTTGTTCCAGTAGAGGGTCGAGGGAGAGTTCCGTCAGCACGACGGCATGGCGACGGTGTTGATGATGTGATCCACACAGGGCTTTGCCTTGGCACTACGACTCTATGACCGAGGTGGTAAACTGTGGAGGGGGCACCGCACACGGCAAACAACAACTGATGTGCCTTTGGGGTACCCCCGCCCCCATATATAAAGGAGGAGAGGGAGGAGGCCAGCGGCCTAGAGGGGGCGCGCCAAGGGGGAGTCCAACTAGGATTCCCAATCCTAGTTGGTCCCCCTTTCCTATTCCGAGAAGGGGAAGGAGGGAAGGAGTGTGAGAGGGAGAGGGAAAGAGGGGGCCGCTTCCCCTCCTCCTTGTCCAATTCGGACTCCCTTGGGGGGGGGGGGCGCCATCCTGCGGGCTCCCCTCTCCTACTCCCTTATGCCCCATTAAGGCCCATAACTTCCACGTGGGGTTCCGGTAACCCCTCGGTTCCCCGATAAATATGCGAAACATCCCGAAACCATTCCGGTGTCGGAATACCTTCGTCCAATATATCAATCTTTATGTCTCGACCATATCGAGACTCCTCGTCATGTCCGTGATCTCATCCTGGACTCCGAAAAACTTCGGTCATAAAAAACACATAACTCTTAATACAAATCGTTATCAAACGTTAAGCGTGCGGACCCTACGGGTTTGAGAACTATGCACACAAGATCGAGACACATCTCCGATCAATAAACAAGAGAGGAACCTGGATGCTCATATTGGCTCCTACATATTCTACAAAGATCTTTATCGGTCAAACCGCACAACAACATACGTTGTTCCCTTTGTCATCGGTATGTTACTTGCCCGAGATTCGATCGTCGGTATCATCATACCTAGTTCAATCTCATTACTGGCAAGTCTCTTTACTCGTTCCATAATGCTTCATCCCGCAACTAACACATTAGTCACATTGCTGGCAAGGATTATAGTGTTGAGCATTACCGAGAGGGCCCAGAGATACCTCTCCGATACATGGAGTGACAAATCCTAATCTTGATCTATGCCAACTCAACAAACACCTTCGGAGACACCTATAGAGCATCTTTATAATCACCCATTTACATTGTGACATTTGATAGGACACAAGGTGTTCCTCCGGTATTTGGGAGTTGCATAATCTCATAGGCAGAGGAACATGTATAAGTCATGAAGAAAGTAGTAGCATTAAAACTGTAACGTCCATAATGCTAAGCTAACGGATGGTTCTTGTCCATCACATCATTCTCTAATGATGTATCCCGTTCATCAAATGACAACACATGTCTATGGTTAGGAAACATAACCATCTTTGATTAACGAGCTAGTCAAGTAGAGGTATCCTACGGATACTATGTTTTGTCTATGTATACACACATGTGCTAAGTTTATGGTTAATACAATTCTATCATGAATAATAAACATTTATCATGATATAAGGAAATATAAATAACAGCTGAAAGATCGTGGATGTCGCCTAGAGCGGGGGGGGGGGTGAATAGGCGTTTTAAAATATTTACGGTTTAGGCTCGAACAAATGCGGAATAAACCTAACGGTTAATTTGTCAAGCACAAAACCTACAACAACTAGGCTCACCTATGTGCACCAACAACTTATGCTGAGCAAGATAAGCAACTATGTGATAGGAAGATATATGACAAGAACAATATGACTATCACAAAGTAAAGTGCATAAGTAAAGGGCTCGGGTAAGCGATAACCGAGGCACGCGGAGACGATGATGTATCCCGAAGTTCACACCCTTGTGGATGCTAATCTCTGTTTGGAGCGGTGTGGAGGCACAATGCTCCCCAAGAAGCCACTAGGGCCACCGGAATCTCCTCACGCCCTTGCACAATGCAAGATGCCGTGATTCCACTAAGGGACCCTTGAGGGCGGTCACCGAACCTGTACAAATGGCAACCCTTGGGGGCGGTCACCGAACCCGTACACTTTGGCAACCCTTGGGGGCGGTCACCGGAACCCGTCAAATTGCTCGGGGCGATCTCCACAACCTAATTGGAGACCCCGACGCTTGCCCGGAGCTTTACACCACAATGATTGAGCTCCGAACACCACCAACCATCTAGGGCGCCCAAGCACCCAAGAGGAACAAGCTCAAGGGCACCAAGCACCCAAGAGTAATAAGCTTCTCAACTTGTAACTTCCACGTATCACCGTGGAGAACTCAAACCGATGCACGAAATGCAATGGCAAGGGCACACGGAGTGCCCAAGTCCTTCTCTCTCAAATCCCACCGAAGCAACTAATGCTAGGGAGGAAAATGAGAGGAAGAACAAGAAGGAGAACACCAAGAACTCCAAGAACTAGATCCAAGGGGTTCCTCTCACATAGAGGAGAAAGTGATTGGTGGAAATGTGGATCTAGATATCCTCTCTCTTTTCCCTCAAAAACTAGCAAGAATCCATGGAGGGATTGAGAGTTAGCAAGCTCGAAGAAGGTCAACAATGGGGGCAAAAACGAGCTAAAGAGATGGGGAACCATTGGGGAAGAAGACCCCCTTAAATAGGTCCCCACGAATCTGCCCGTTATGTGCAGAAACCTATAGGACCGGTACAACCGGTGCACGAACCGGTACAACCGGCCAAAGCAGAGGAAAAATCAACCTGGGAAAAGCTCTAAGCGGTACAACAGCCTGGGGAACCGGTAGTACCGGTTAGACCGGTTAAACCGGTCAACAACCGCCCAAGAACCGCTCCAAAACAGAAACTAGTCCGGTGGTAGAGCGGTACATGGCCGGTACAACCTCTGGACCAATTCTGGAGCGGTACAACCGCTCCAAACACCGGTTGTACCGGTCAACCGGTACAACCTCTCTACGGGGCGGTACAACCTCTCTATGTAAAACAGGCAATATCAAAACAGCCACAACTTTCGCATACGAGCTCCGAATTCGATGAAACCAAGTTTGTTGGAAAGCTAGCAACAAGGGCTAACACAATCTTGATAGAAATATCAATAAGAAGCAAATTAGAAATGGCCCATAATAAAATGGTGAGAACCCTTCCTTGGATAAGACCGGTAAAACCTCGAACACCGAAAACATCGTAGAAGACGCATGCGAACTCCGTTTTCGATGAACTCAAGCTTGTCATCAAGATAACCATAAGCTCTAAGACTCACAAAGAGAACCAAACAAGAACCAAGAAACATGATGCAAGGATGCAATGGTTTGAGCTCTCTACTAACGATACGATCAAGCTACCAACTTGAGAGCCCCCCTTGATAGTACGGCAAACGATCATATAACCCGGTCTCCCTACTACCACCATGAGACCGGTAAAAAAGAAAACCTATCAAAGGAAAACCTCTACCTTGCACATGGTCCACTTGAGCTAGATGATGATGATCTTGACTCCCTCAAGATGGACCACATTTCTTGATTGCGTTGGCTCGATGAAGACTAGATGATTGCACCCCCATAGTCCACTATGGGTGAGCCACTCTTCGGCTCATCTTCACAAGTCCATTGACACCACAATGGATGGAAAGATTCAAGCACTTGATCTCTTCGTGATGATCCACTTGAACTTGCACACGGCAATCTTGATGACGATCACCACTTGATGTCATCCTTTCCATGGGTTGTATGATATCTTCCTCTTGATGCAAGCCCATGGATACGTACCTAACCACACATAGAACTCTCACATAGACCATGGGTTAGTACACAAAGTGCAATGGACAAAGCTTACCATACCATGGGATCACTTGATCCCTCTCGGTACATCTTCTACGCTTTGTGAGTTGATCAACTTGATTCACTATTGACTTAGTCTTGATCAACCTTAAATCTTTGCAACTCTCTTCATTTGGATGATGTATTGAAGGTAAACATGAATGATCACACAACCTTCTTCTTCAAGACATGCTTGCAATAAGCTCAACACTCGCATGACCAATCTTTGGATAATTCCTTAATAGCACCTTGGTCAACTCATAAACTCCTTGAAACCAACACATGGACTTCAAGAAAATCCTATGGACAAATCCTTCAAATATAACTCAAGACAACCATTAGTCCATAGAGATTGTCATCAATTACCAAAACCAAACATGGGGGCACCGCATGTTCTTTCAACATCTTTATTATTGCCTCTAGGGCATATTTCCTTCAGTCTCCCACTTGCACTAGAGTCAATAATCTATATTACAAAGTAATGATTCTAACACCCATGGAGTCTTGGTGCTGATTATGTTTTGCTCGTGGAAGAGGCATAGTCAACGGGTCTGCAACATTTAGATCTGTATGTATCTTGCAAATCTCCATGTCTCCCTCCGCGACTTGATGGCGGATGGAATTGAAGCGTCTCTTGATGTGTTTGGTTCTCTTGTGAAATCTAGATTTCTTTGCCAAGGCAATTGCTCCAGTATTCTCACAACCGATTTTCATTGGACCCGATGCTCTAGGTATTACACCTAGATCAAATATGAACTCCTTCATCCAGACTCCTTCATTTGTTTTTTCCGAAGCAGCTATGTACTCCGCTTCACACGTAGATCCCGCCACGACGCTCTTCTTGGAACTGCACCAACTGACAGCTCCACCATTCAATATAAATATGTATCCGGTCTGTGACTTAGAATCATCCAGATCAGTGTTGAAGCTTGCATCGATGTAACCTTTTACGACAAGCTCTTTGTCACCTCCAGAAACAAGAAACATACCCTTAGTCATTTTCAGGTATTTCAGGATGTTCTTGACCGCTATCTAGTGATCCACTCCTGGATTACTTTGGTACCTCCCTCTTATACTTATAGCGAGGCACACATCAAGTCTGGTACATAGCATTGCATACATGATAGAACCTATGGCTGAAGCATAGGGAATGACTTTCATTTTCTCTCTATCTTCTGCAGTGGTCGGGCATTGAGTCTGACTCAACTTCACACCTTGTAACACAGGCAAGATCCCTTTCTTTGGCCGATCCATTTTGAACTTCTTCAAAACTTTATCAAGGTATGTGCTTTGTGAAAGTCCAATTAAGCATCTTGATCTATCTCTATAGATCTTGATGCCCAATATGTAAGCAGCTTCACCGAGGTCTTTCATTGAAAAGTTCTTATTCAAGTATCCTTTTATGCTATCCAGAATTTTTGTACTATTTCCAATCAACAATATGTCATCCACATATAATACTAGAAAAGCTACAAAGCTCCCACTTACTTTTTTATAAATACAGACTTCTCCAAAAGTCTGCATAAAACCATATGCTTTGATCACATTATCAAAATGTATATTCCAACTCTGAGAGGCTTGCACCAGTACATAAATGGATCGCTGGAGCTTGCACACTTTTTTAGCACCTTTTGGATTGACAAAACCTTCTGGTTGCAACATATACAACTCTTCTTTAAAAAATCCATTAAGGAATGCGGTTTTGACATCCATTTGCCAAATTTCATAATCATCAAATGTAGCAATTGCTAACATGATTAAGACAAACTTAAGCATCGCTACGGGTGAGAAAGTCCCATCGTAGTCAACTCCTTGAACTTGTCGAATTTTTTTTGCAACAAGTCGAGCTTTGTAGACAGTAACATTACCGTCAGCGTCAGTCTTCTTCTTGAAGATCCATTTATTTTCTATGGCTTGCCGATCATCGGGCAAGTCCACCAAAGTCCACACTTTGTTTTCATACATGGATCCCATCTCAGATTTCATGGCCTCAAGCCATTTCGTGGAATCTGGGCTCATCATCGCTTCCTCATAGTTCGTAAGTTCATCATGGTCTAGTAACATGACTTCTAGAATAGGATTACCGTACCACTCTGGTGCGGACCGTACTTTGGATGACCTACGAGGTTCGGTAGTAACTTGATTTGAGGTTTCATGATCATCATCATTAGCTTCCTCACTAATTGGTGTAGGAATCACTGGAACTAATTTCTGTGATGAACTACTTTCCAATTCGGGAGAAGGTACAATTAGCTCATCAAGTTCTACTTTCCTTCCACTCACTTCTTTCGAGAGAAACTCCTTCTCTAGAAGATCCATTCTTAGCAACGAATATCTTGCCTTCGGATCTGTGATAGAAGGTGTACCCAATAGTTTACTTTGGGTATCCTATGAAGACAGACTTCTCCGATTTGGGTTCGAACTTATCAGGTTGAAGCTTTTTCACATAAGCATAACATCCCAAATTTTAAGAAACGACAACTTGGGTTTCTTGCCAAACCACAGTTCATATGGTCTCATCTCAACGGATTTCGATGGTGCCCTATTTAATGTGAATGCAGCCGTCTCTAAAGCATAACCCCAAAATGATAGCGGTAAATCAGTAAGAGACATCATAGATCGCACCATATCCAATAAAGTACGGTTACGACGTTCGGACACACCATTACGCTGTGGTGTTCCAGGTGGCGTGAGTTGCAAAACTATTCCACATTGTTTAAAATGAAGACCAAACTCGTAGCTTAAATATTCGCCTCCACGATCAGATCGTAGAAACTTCATTTTCTTGTCACGATGATTTTCCACTTCAATATGAAATTCTTTGAACTTTTCAAATGTTTCAGACTTATGTTTCATTAAGTAGATATACCCATATTTGCTCAAATCATCTATGAAGGTCAGAAAATAACGATACCCGCAACGAGCCTCAACACTCATTGGACCGCATACATCGGTATGTATTATTTCTAATAAGTCAGTAGCTCGTTCCATTTTTTCCGGAGAACAGAGTTTTAGTCATGTTGCCCATGAGGCATGGTTCGCAAGCACCAAGTGATTCATAATCAAGTGATTCTGAAAGCCCATCCGCACGGAGTTTCTTCATGCGCTTTACACCAATATAACCCAAACGACAGTGCCACAAATAAGTTGCACTATCATTATCAACTTTGCATCTTTTGGCTTCAATATTATGAACATGTGTATCACTACGATCGAGATTCAACAAAAATAGACCACTCAACAAGGGTGCACGACCATAAAAGATATTACTCATATAAATAGAGCAACCATTATTCTCTGATTTAAATGAATAACCATCTCGCATCAAATAAGATCCAGATATAATGTTCATGCTCAACGCTGGCACCAAAATAACAATTATTCAGGTCTAAAACTAATTCCAAAGGTAGATGTAGAGGTAGTGTGCCGACGGCGATCACATCGACCTTGGAACCATTTCCGACGCGCATCATCACCTCTTCCTTAGCCAATCGTCATTTAATCCGTAGCCCCTGTTTCGAGTTGCAAATATCAGCAACAGAACCAGTATCAAATACCCAGGCGCTACTATGAGCATTAGTAGGTACACATCAATAACATGTATATCAAATATTCATTTCACTTTGCCATCCTTCTTATCCGCCAAATACTTGGGACAGTTCCGCTTCTAGTGACAGTCCCTTTGCAGTAGAAGCAATCAGTTTCAGGCTTAGGTCTAGACTTGGGCTCCTTCCTTGGAGTAGCAACTTTCTTCCTATTCTTCTTGAAGTTCCCCTTCTTCCCTTTGCCCTTTTTCATGAAACTACTGGTCTTGTTAACAAACAACACTTGATGCTCCTTCTTGATTTCTACCTCCGCAGCCTTTACCATTGCGAAGAGCTCGAGAATCGTTTTTGTCATCCCTTGCATATTATAGTTCATCACGAAGCCTTTATGGCTTGGTGGCAGTGATTGAGGAACTCTGTCAATGAAACTATCATCAAGAAGATTAACTCCCAGCTGAGTCAAGTGGTTATGGTACCCAGACATTCTGAGTATGTGTTCACTGACATAACTATTCTCCTCCGTTTTGCAGCTATAGAACTTGTTGGAGACTTCATATCTCTCAACTCGGGCATTTACTTGAAATATTAACTTTAACTCTTGGAACATCTCATATGCTCCATGACGTTCAAAACGTCTTTGAAGTTCCGATTCTAAGCCGTAGAGCATGGCACATTGAACTATCGAATAGTCATCAACACGCGTTTTCCAGGCATTCACAATGTCTGTAGTTGCTGGAGCAGGTGGTACACCTAGCGGTGCTTCCAGGACGTAATTCTTCTGTGCATTAATGAGGATATTCCTCAATTTAAGAACGCAGTCCGTGTAATTGCTACCATAATCTTTCACCTTAGCTTTCTCTAGGAACACATTAAAATTCAAGGGAACGGTAGCATGGGCCAATGATCTACAACAACATAGATATGCAAGCAAACTATCAGGACTAAGTTCATGATAAATTAAAGTTCAATTAATCATATTACTTAAGAACTCCCACTTAGATAGACATCCCTCAAGTCATTTAAATGACCACGTGATCCAAATCAACTAAACCTTGTCCGATCATCACGTGAGATGGAGAAGTTTTCAATGGTGAACATCTCTATGTTGATCATATCTACTATATGATTCACGTTCGACGTTTCGGTCTCAGTGTTCCGAGGCCATATCTGCATATGCTAGGCTCGTCAAGTTTAACCTGAATTTTCTGCATGTGCAAAACTGGCTTGCACCCGTTGCATGTGAACGTAGAACTTATCACACCCGATCATCACGTGGTGTCTCGGCATGACCAACTGTAGCAATGGTGCATACTCAGGTAGAACATTTATGCCTTGAAATTTAGTGAGGGATCATCTTATAGTGATACCTCCATTTTAAGCAAAATAAGATGCATAAAAGATAAACATCACATGCAATCAAAATATGTGACATGATATGGCCATCATCATCTTGTACCTTTTATCTCCATCTCAAAAGCACCGTCATGATCTCCATCGTCACCGGCTTTACACCTTGATCTCCATCGTAGCATCGTTCTCGTCTCGCCAACTATTACTCTACAACTATAGCTACTGCTTAGTGATAAAGTAAAGCAATTACATGGCGATTGCATTTCATACAATAAAGCGACAACCATATGGCTCCTGCCAGTTGTCGATAACTTTGTTACAAAACATGATCATCTCATACAAGCCCTGCAAAAACAAGTTAGACGTCCTCTACTTTGTTGTTGCAAGTTTTACGTGGCTGCTACGGGCTTCTAGCAAGAACTGTTACACTACTAGGGAAACCCTTATACACAGAATCTTAGCAGCAGCGCAGCACACAAAGAAGCGCTAGCAGTAGCGCTAGTAAGAAAAACTTGTTGCTGATGCAAATTTAGCAGTAGCGCGTGAGGGCTAAACCGCGCTGCTACAAAAATCGACCGACAGTAACCACCAACCTAAGTTTAGCAGTAGCGCGGTGTCTCGATGGGCGCTACTACTGATGCAATAGTAGTAGCGCACTTTTTACTCACGTTGCTGCTGCTAATTTTGAAATTGGCCACACGGTTGGCCCATTTAGCAGTAGCACGTGTGTGAGAAGAGTGTTGCTGCTATGATCTTATCAGTAGCGCATTTGGCAGCTGCGCTATTGCTAAAACGTAGCACCCCACCACCTTTTCCCACCCGTCCTCCCCTCCCCCATCTCCTCTCCTCCCTTTCCCCTACCTCTCCCACATCCTCCCTCTCTCACTCTTATTCTTCCTCAATACTTCTCCCCCCATTGCTCTCCCTTCTCTACCTACCTTTCTCTCTCTTCATTACTCCTACCTAACTACATCATCTCCATTAATGCATCTCCTTTCTCTTTTTCCTCCCCCCTCCACTAGTTGAAGTTGTCTCCTCCGAAATTAGCCAGCTAGGTAGATGTAACACTTAGTTAAGTAACCTATGTGCCCCCTAACTAGATCTATCTTTGTCAAGAAGAGCTTTGTGCACTTTTGATCTCCCTACATAATCATCTCCACCGTGTGCTCGATCTCGAGATAGAGGTGATTAAAATTTCATGCTTTTGCAAAATGGAAATATGTTATGTGTGTGTGATATGATAATTGAGCGATATGATGGAAATTGTGTGTGTGGCATGAGTTGACGCCAAATTGTGCTTTTGAGTTGCCTATGTTTTGCCGAAATGTCGATTTATTTCCGTTTCGGTGAATTCCGGGCAAACTCTAGATCTATATGTCCTATTTTTAGGGAAGGTCATGCCGAATTTTTGTATGACTTTGATGCCTTCACGCATTTTTATAATCAATTTGTTTGTTATTACCATGCAGACGTTCACGATGGTCAGTGGAACAATGGTGGCCAGGTGGTTGCGAGCGGCGGTGCACGACATGAAAGAAAATAACCTGACAGAGGTTTTATGTCCGTGTCGAAAATGCAAACAAATAGTTTGGCTAGACCTCTATGACGATGGTCGTGTCGAAGTGCACCTGCTCATGACTGGTTTCATGGATGGCTGTACTCGGTGGATAATTGAAGATGAGGATTAGGATGTTGAGGACACCGACGGGGCAAGCAATGACGACACGGGGCAAGACGAAGAGATGATTGATAATGGCGGCAGGGAAGAGGCCGGACATGGCGGCAGAGAAGGGGCCGGACATGGTGGAGGAGAAGGTGCCGGGCATGGCAGCAGAGAGAACATGGACACGCAGCAGAGTTCGTCGGTACTAAGTTCAATCATGTGGGGCCCTCATGTTCAAGCACTACTTCGCAAGGAGACGAGTACTGAGAGAGCTGCTTCTAGAGAGGAGGCTAAGCTGCAGCAACTGGTGGTAGACTCGAACACTCCATTGTATGATGGTTGCAATCTTGAGGTGACCCGCTTGAGTTTCACGCTCCACTCCTGAAGACAAAGGCTAAAAACAAATGGACTGATACTAGCCTTGATGAGCATCTCAAGTACCTAAAGGATGTTCTTCCCGCGGGGAATGTATGTCCTACTAGTGTTGATGAGGCCAAAAAGATCGTGTGCCCTCTTGATCTGTCGCACATTAGATACCATGCATGCATCAACGATTGCATAATTTATCGGAAGGAGCACGCGGAAAAAACAAGCTGTCCGGTGTGCAATGCTTCTCGATACAAGAAGGCCGGGAAGAAATGTCCCTAGAAAGTTGTATGGTACTTACCGATCACTCCCCGTCTCTAGCGGCATTTCGTAGATCCCAAGGATGCAAAGCTAATGCGCTGGCACGCGGAGAGGAAGAAGCCCGACGATGGAGATGATCCGAAGCTGAGACACGTCAAGGATGGAAGCCAGTGGAGAGCGTTGAACAACTTCTATCGGTATTTCGAATGTGATGCAAGGAACGTCATGCTCGGCACGTGTACCGATGGCATGAATCGGTTTGGCAACCATAACACCAACCATAGCACATGGCCCGTGTTTGTATGGATGTACAACCTCCCCCCTGGTTGTGCATGAAGTCGAAGTACATTCACATGAGCATGCTGATTCAAGGGCCGAAACAATCGGGAAATAATATTAATCTGTATTTGGGCTGAGGGAGTCCTGGATTAAGGGGTCCTTGGACAGCCGGACTATATACATTGGCCGGACTGTTGGTGTCACGCCCAATATGCGACCCTATCCAAAAGGAACTCGAAGGTCCCACCAAGGATAGACCCGCATATTGAAACACTTTTGCAAGGTGGATATCATTACATCAACATTACATAATATATGGGGATACATACAAGAGGCAAACAATGCCACATGAATACAACATCACAATACATCAGAGCATCATCCGACTACGGATGAAACACAAACAGAAACTCAAACGACATCCACCCTGCTAGCCCAGGCTGCCGACCTGGAACCTATCCCCTGATCGAAGAAGAAGCAGAAGAAGAACTCAACGCAAGAAAGCATCGCTCTCGCGTCCTGATCATCGCAAAACCTGTACCTGCAACTGTTGTTGTAGTAATCTATGAGCCACGAGGACTCAGCAATCCCATTACCATGGGTATCAAGACTAGCAAAGCTTAATGGGAAAGGAAGGGGTAAAGTGGTGAGGTTGCAGCAGCGACTAAGCATATATGGTGGCTAACCAACGGAAATAAGAGCGAGGAGAGAGCAAGCGGAACGGTCGTCAACTAGCAATTATCAAGAAGTGATCCTGAACTCCTACTTACATCAAACATAACACAGAAACCGTGTTCACTTCCCGGACTCTGCCGAAAAGAGACCATCACGGCTACACACGCGGTTGATGCGTTTTAATTCGTATCTGGTGTCAAGTTATCTACAACCAGACATTAACAAATTCCCATCTGCCTATAACCGCAGGCACGGCTTTCGAAAGATTATACCCTGCAGGGGTGTCCCAACTTAGCCCATGACAAGCTCTCGCGATCAACGAAGGAATAGACCTTCTCCCAGGAAGACCCGATCAGACTCGGAATCCCGGTTTACCAGACATTTCGACAATGGTAAAACAAGACCAGCAAGACCGCCCGATGCACCGACAATCCCGATAGGAGCTGCACATATCTCGCTCTCAGGGCAACACCGGATGAGCAATCAGTACAACTAAAACCAGACCTCAAGTTTCCCTGAGGGGGCGCTGCAAAGGGCTCTAGTTCGGACCAACACTTAGACAAGCACTGGCCCGGGGGGGGGGCTATAATAAAGATGACCCTTGGGTTGGCCGACCCAAGGGAAAGGGTAGGTGGTGGTGAGGCAAATGGTAAAACCAAGGTTGGGCCTTGCTGGAGGAGTTTTATTCAAAGCGAACTGTCAAGGGGGTCCCATAAATCACCCGACCGCATAAGGAACGCAAAATCCGGGAACATAACACCGGTATGACGGAAACTAGGGCGTCAAGACTGGAACAAAACACCAGGCAAAAGGCCGAGTCTTCCACCCTTTACCAAGTATATAGATGCATTAATAATATAAGAGATATTGTGATATCCCAACCAAAATCCTGTCCACCATGGAGAAATCTTCAACTTCACCTACAACTAACAACGCTATAAGAGGGGCTGAGCAAAGCGGTAACATAGCCAATCAACGGTTTGCATAGGAAAGGTGTCAAAGGTTAGAGGTTCATGGCAATATGGGATGGCTTGAATAAATAGGTGATAGGTAGCGCAGCATAGCGATAGAACGAAGCAACTAGCATAGCAATGATAGTAGTGAGATCCAGGGTAGCGGTCATCTTGCCTGAAATCCCGCAAGGAAGAAAAATGAGTCCATGAAGAAGAGGAATGGATGAATCCGAACCAACCGTAGACGAACAAATCATCACGATCGCAATGAAACAGGAACTATCGAAAAGAAGCACACAACATAGTAAACACACCACACATAAACAAGGAATGATGCACAACAAGCATGATGCATGACAAGGCTACATGAAGCTACTCATGGCAAGAGATGATGCAAACAAGAACAACACATCAAGGCAAGTTTAAATGAGGCCGGGAACAACATATAACAATTCCGGTAAGTCCTCATATGCAAATTTTGAAATTGGTCCAGATCTGAATAAACCTTATGTTCAAGTTGTTAAACATCAATTTAAGATGCACCAAGATGATCTACACGAGATTCTAGTCAAGTTACATTTAAAGTTCATTAGATTTGGAGCTACGGTCTAGAAGATATGAGCAAAACAAGTTAAACATGGCATTGATGCAAAATGCATACAAACATCAAGCAAACACCTCAAAACAAGGATGCAACATGATAATATGAAACTAGATACAAAAAATCAAGCAAGTTCCATATAGAGCACACTCAAAATGGAGCAACGGTTCAAACACATACACTCCATACAAGTTTAAAAGACAAGCTGTCTAAAACAGCAACTAGGCATATTGCAAGCATCAAAACAATAAGCTACAGCACCCCAACATGATAAAAAAAGGCATGGACATGATGTACAGGTAAAGCATAACAAAAGATGAACACTGAGCTATCCCCAGAAATCACTAGAACATGCTCAAACACACATGGTAAGATTGTAAGTTATAACAATATTAGACTTTGCAGAAAATAACATCACGATGCAATGTTTAGAGCTACCAAACAACATGTTACATGAACTTATCATGGCAAACAAAGGCATGGCATGAACCTACTAAATGCATAGATCAAAAGTCCCTTACTGACCATAAGCCAAAAAGGATCAGAAAATATGATGGCACCCACGTAAACATAGCAAGTTATATTACAGATTCATACATGGCAGAAACAGAATTATGAAGGCATGTAAATGAGCTTGTGCAACTCACTACAGAGCAATACATGGCATGGAAAGGCAACCAACAGTAAAAAGACATGTTTGTGAAGCTAAGCATGGCAAGAGCAAGGTCATAGGGTGCATGGATCCCTAGCAAAACACATGGTAACAACTGAACTTAATGTAAACAGGCTGACAACAACATTATGAAGCAACTTTGGAGCAAGTTAAGAACAAGCTACATCAAGCTATAAATGCTACCATGGGAATGTATGGATATAGAATGACATGTAGATCAAAACATGTTTATAGAACATCACCTGATTATGCATAGAATGATTAGTAGCAACATGTATATATAGCATCACGAAATAACAGATTCAGCCTAGCAAAATAGCAACATCATGAACCCTACTTAACAAGCTCGATTCACTCACCACAAGTCATTGCATGACAAGATAAGCATAGCATCATCAAGAAGACATGTTTATGTAACCAACCAAGGCAAGAACAAGTCCATAGCATGCAAGGATCAACTACAACAAGCTTGGCCAAATTGAATAACATGTAAACAATCTGCCAGGAAACACTTTGAAGCAAACGTAGAGCATGAAAATGACATGCTATACTACTCCATAATTTCAATAAAGGGCATGAATGGATAGAGCATAACCACATGTTCAAAACACCCTTACTGAAGTATCTCAAAATATGCATGGATCTCTCTGTAGCATCATGTTTACATGGCATCAAAATAACAGCAGAACAGGGACTAAAATCAGCAATATCACGATGCCTAGTTTGCATGCTTGTGCTAGTCACCACATTGATCACAAAAATAAATGGTAAGCACCTCTGTAAAGAAGACATAGCATAGATCAAAACACCTGTAAACATCAACCTCATAGGATGCACACATCAATCATGGCAAAAATGACAAAAGAGCTCGTTCTGATAACAGACAGCAGAAAACATCATGAAGCACTCTTATAATGATGAATCAGGCATCAAGATGACCTCAAATGAATATTATGTAATGGAATTAAATGATGTACTCGTCTAGACGAACAATTTGACATATTACACGCACAAAATGGAGCTACGGATGCAGAGATATAGCATGACGAACAGGGCATGAAAATTACACAGAATCTGGGGACTTCGCAGTTTTATACCTCCGCGGAAGTCAACGCGGGACGGAGGGATTCGGGATACGGGGATGATGTTTGGATCGGGGGAGTGGTGGATCTCATCCCACTCCCCAGATCCGGCGACGACGGCGAATAACTGGCAGACACCTGGCGCACCGAATCCGGGGCGTTACAACACTCCTCCACTAACAAGAGATCTCGTCCCGAGATCTTAGGACTGAGATGGAAGGGAAAAGGGATGAGGTGAAACAAGAACTCAAGAGAAGAAGCAAGGAATCGAGAGCACTCGAGAAGAAGAGAGGAATGACGAGAATGACGAGAATCAAAAGCTCAGGGAATCAGATAGGCTATGAAACAACTCCGGTTAGAACGAGATAAGAAACGAATAAGACTGAAAGGATTTAGGCAGCACTCCGGCTGAAACATGGAAGGAAAAGAACATGAACTCCACAAGATGGGATGGCGGTTGATGATATGAAGAACGCAATGCCTCCGGAAGAATTAAAAGAATGAAATGAAAAGGACTTAGAAGGAAGGATTGAATGGAGTTGTTGAGAAAATTCAACAACGAAAAGAATAAGCTTGTCGTGGACTTATGGATAACATCTCAAAATTATGAGGTGATAACCGACCACAAACGGAAATGATTGGATAGCTTAGAAGAACGAAGAAATGCAAAACTCCACTTCAAAAGAAAAATGAAGAATTACTTGCGCTTCAAGACGCGAGAAGATAAGATACTTGAACTCCAGCAACAAAATCTCGATGAACTCTTGAAGAATGAATTAAATCATGAAGAATCACCATGAAGAACTCCGGTAACAAAAGGATAATGAGATAGAATGAAGGATGAAAGAATAAGATGAGCCTTACGATGATTTAGATGGAGGTTTTGACGAAATGACCAAGGAAATTGAACTCCGGAAAAGAAAAGATGAAACACTTGGAATCAAGAATTTATTCATTAAGAACAAACTCCAAAGAAAGGGATTAATCACTTTGAGGAAATAAGAATAAGATTTATTGTATGCTTATCCTTCATCAAATTAAATTGATGACAAGCAAAGGATTTATGCATACTACTTATTCTTCTTGAAAAAGATTGAGAAGGGATAGCACAAAACTTGAGAAGGTCTTCATGAACCACCGGTAGGATTGAAAAGAACGAATGACATAAAATAATAATCAAAGAAAAGAATATTGAACGAACCACCGTTAGAATTCGGGAATGACTGAAGAAAGAGAATGAAACACCGGGAAGAAGTGGATGATCAAATATGCCTGAGGGGATTTAGATGCACCAGAACAAAGAGATTACGAGCTGATTGAAGAACACTTGAACGAAGCACCGGGATAATTAGATAACGGTAACTGAAATGATGGCCTCCGGTGAAAGAAACGGGAAAACAACTCCTGAAATACTTCGGATGGATGAAAAAGCAGAGAGGTTGAGCCAACAATGAAATGATTTGAAGTCGATCTTGGAAAGGCATCTGACTGATGAAAATCATACTTATGTCACACTTGGAAAGAAATTAGAATAACTCCGAGGGAACTAGAAAAGTCAGGTAAGATCCTGGGAAAAGACCTGTGGGTTAAGGACCACTAAAAGAAAACACCGTTGAAAAGGATTGTTGAACAGATAGATGATGCACCGGAACAATTGAAATATTTGAATGAGGTGACAACCTCGAATTAATTGGAACACAGACGAATCTCCTGAGATGTCTTCGGAATTCCGGAATGATTGAATGGCGAGAGGCGAACGAGCAGGGAAAACACTTGATCCAAGGAAAAGAATATGATCAACTCGAAAAACTTGAATTGAATCCACCGGAGAAGAAAAAGAGATGAAGAATGTCGAACAAACGAGAATTCATCGGTTGAAATAATTAATGAAAGACTGAAGAGGCTCCACACAAATGAAATAGATGGTCGAGAGAGAGTCGGCTCCGGGAAGAAGAGGGTGGGAGGGCGGGAAAACAAAGGCAACTTGGAAGGGAAAACGACGAATATCTTGAAGAGGAAACACCGGTTGAAAGAATGCAAAGACTTCACACGAGTAGGATGGATACTCGATAACGGACTCCGGTTCCAAGAAGAAGAAGGGTGGGCGGGTGGGAAAATAAGACAACTGAGGATTGAACTTGGCAAGGACGAAGAGGCTCGAGTCAACTTGATGAGAAATGCATCGGATCAAAAGAGCTGAGAACCAACGATCGGAAAACCAACTGCGTGATCCTAAAGAAAAATTGAAGAGGAAGAGGAGTAGTTCAAAACACCTACGTCAAGATTCCTCACCAGAGCGACGAAGGGCAGATGAGTAAAAAGAATTCCTACTCTCCGATATACCTAGACTCCGAAAACAGTTTTTCTTCTAGACTCAACAACGGCCAAACTACACGATCAATCAAGGGGGCTCCTAGGGTCGGTCGAGGCTCTGATACCAACTTGTCACGCCCAATATGCGACCCTATCCAAAAGGAACTCGAAGGTCCCACCAAGGATAGACCCGCATATTGAAACACTTTTGCAAGGTGGATATCATTACATCAACATTACATAATATATGGGGATACATACAAGAGGCAAACAATGCCACATGAATACAACATCACAATACATCAGAGCATCATCCGACTACGGATGAAACACAAACAGAAACTCAAACGACATCCACCCCGCTAGCCCAGGCTGCCGACCTGGAACCTATCCCCTGATCGAAGAAGAAGCAGAATAAGAACTCAACGCAAGCAAGCATCGCTCTGACGTCCTGATCATCGCAAAACCTGTACCTGCAACTGTTGTTGTAGTAATCTGTGAGCCACGAGGACTCAGCAATCCCATTACCATGGGTATCAAGACTAGCAAAGCTTAATGGGAAAGGAAGGGGTAAAGTGGTGAGGTTGCAACAGCGACTAAGCATATATGGTGGCTAACCAACGCAAATAAGAGCGAGGAGAGAGCAAGCGGAACGGTCGTCAACTAGCAATGATCAAGAAGTGATCCTGAACTCCTACTTACGTCAAACATAACATAGAAACCATGTTCACTTCCCGGACTCCACCGAAAAGAGACCATCACGGCTACACACGCGGTTGATGCGTTTTAATTCGTATCTAGTGTCAAGTTATCTACAACCGGACATTAACAAATTCCCATCTGCCTATAACCGCAGGCACGGCTTTCAAAAGATTATACCCTGCAGGGGTGTCCCAACTTAGCCCATGACAAGCTCTCGCGATCAACGAAGGAATAGACCTTCTCCCAGGAAGACCCGATCAGACTCGGAATCCCGATTTACAAGACATTTCGACAATGGTAAAACAAGACCAGCAAGACCGCCTGATGCGCCGACAATCCCGATAGGAGCTGCACATATCTCATTCTCAGGGCAACACCGGATGAGCAATCCGTACAACTAAAACCAGACCTCAAGTTTCCCTGAGGGGGCGCTGCAAAGGGCTCTAGTTCGGACCAACACTTAGACAAGCACT
>NC_041387.1:634221589-634282246 GCF_002162155.2 Triticum dicoccoides
ATAAAGATAACCCTTGGGTTGGCCGACCCAAGGGAAAGGGTAGGTGGTGGTGAGGCAAATGGTAAAACCAAGGTTGGGCCTTGCTGGAGGAGTTTTATTCAAAGCGAACTGTCAAGGGTGTCCCATAAATCACCCACCGCGTAAGGAACGCAAAATCCGGGAACATAACACCGGTATGACGGAAACTAGGGCGGCAAGAGTGGAACAAAACACCAGGCAAAAGGCCGAGTCTTCCACCCTTTACCAAGTATATAGATGCATTAATAATATAAGAGATATTGTGATATCCCAACCAAAATCCTGTCCACCATGGAGAAATCTTCAACTTCACCTGCAACTAACAACGCTATAAGAGGGGCTGAGCAAAGCGGTAACATAGCCAATCAACGGTTTGCATAGGAAAGGTGTCAAAGGTTAGAGGTTCATGGCAATATGGGATGGCTTGAATAAATAGGTGATAGGTAGCGCAGCATAGCGATAGAACGAAGCAACTAGCATAGCAATGATAGTAGTGAGATCCAGGGTAGCGGTCATCTTGCCTGAAATCCCGCAAGGAAGAAAAATGAGTCCATGAAGAAGACGAACGGATGAATCTGAACCAACCGTAGACGAACGAATCATCACGATCGCAACGAAACAGGAACTATCGAAAAGAAGCACACAACATAGTAAACACACCACACATAAACAAGGAATGATGCACAACAAGCATGATGCATGACAAGGCTACATGAAGCTACTCATGGCAAGAGATGATGCAAACAAGAACAACACATCAAGGCAAGTTTAAATGAGGCCGGGAACAACATATAACAATTCCGGTAAGTCCTCATATGCAAATTTTGAAATTGGTCCAGATCTGAATAAACCTTATGTTCAAGTTGTTAAACATCAAGTTAAGATGCACCAAGATGATCTACACGAGATTCTAGTCAAGTTACACTTAAAGTTCATTAGATTTGGAGCTACGGTCTAGAAGATATGAGCAAAACAAGTTAAACATGGCATTGATGCAAAATGCATACAAACATCAAGCAAACACCTCAAAACAAGGATGCAACATGATAATATGAAACTAGATACAAAAAATCAAGCAAGTTTCATATAGAGCACACTCAAAACGGAGCAACGGTTCAAACACATACACTCCATACAAGTAAGATTGTAAGCTATCCCCAGAAATCACTAGAACATGCTCAAACACACATGGTAAGATTGTAAGTTATAACAATATTAGACTTTGCAGAAAATAACATCACGATGCAATGTTTAGAGCTACCAAACAACATGTTACAGGAACTTATCATGGCAAACAAAGGCATGGAATGAACCTACTAAATGCATAGATCAAAAGTCCCTTACTGACCATAAGCCAAAAAGGATCAGAAAATATGATGGCACCCACGTAAACATAGCAAGTTATATTACAGATTCATACATGGCAGAAACAGAATTATGAAGGCATGTAAATGAGCTTGTGCAACTCACTACAGAGCAATACATGGCATGGAAAGGCAACCAACAGTAAGAAGACATGTTTGTGAAGCTAAGCATGGCAAGAGCAAGGTCATAGGGTGCATGGATCACTAGGAAAACACATGGTAACAACTGAACTTAATGTAAACAGGCTGACAGCAACATTATGAAGCAACTTTGGAGCATGTTTGAACAAGCTACATCAAGCTATAAATGCTACCAGGGGCATGTATGGCTATAGGATGACATGTAGATCAAAACATGTTTATAGAACATCACCAGATTATGCATAGAATGATTAGTAGCAACATGTATATATAGCATCACGAAATAACAGATTCAGCCTAGCAAAACAGCAACATCATGAACCCTACTTAACAAGCTCGATTCACTCACCACAAGTCATTGCATGACAAGATAAGCATAGCATCATCAAGAAGACATGTTTATGTAACCAACCAAGGCAAGAACAAGTCCATAGCATGCAAGGATCAACTACAACAAGCTTGGCCAAATTGAATAACATGTACACAATCTGCAAGGAAACATTTTGAAGCAAACGTAGAGCATGAAAATGACATGCTATACTACTCCATAATTGCAACAAAGGGCATGAATGGATAGAGCATACCCGCATGTCCAAAACACCCTTACTGAAGTATCTCAAAATATGCATGGATCTCTCTGTAGCATCATGTTTACATGGCATCAAAATAACAGCAGAACAGGGACTAAAATCAGCAATATCACGATGCCTAGTTTGCATGCTTGTGCTAGTCACCACATTGATCACAAAATAAATGGTAAGCACCTCTGTAAAGAAGACATAGCATAGATCAAAACACCTGTAAACATCAACCTCATAGGATGCACACATCAATCATGGCAAAAATGACAAAAGAGCTCGTTCTGATAACAGACAGCAGAAAACATCATGAAACACTCTTACAATGATGAATCAGGCATCAAGATGACCTCAAATGAATATGATGCAATGTAATGAAATGATGTACTCGTCGAGACGAACAATTTGACATATTGCACGCACGAAACGGAGCTATGGATGTAGAGATATAGCATGACAAACAGGGCATGAAAATTACACAGAATCTGGGGACTTAGCAGTTTTATACCTCCGCGAAAGTCAACGCGGGACGGAGGGATCCGGGATACGGGGATGACGTTTGGATCGGGGGAGTGGTGGATCTCATCCCACTCCCCAGATCCGGTGACGACGGCGAATAACTAGCAGACACCTGGCGCACCGAATCCGGGGCGTTACAGTAGGGCTATGAAGATACAAGATAGAAGACTTCGTCCCGTGTCCGGGTGGGACTCTCCTTTGCATGGAAGGCAAGCTTGGCGATTCGTATATGTAGATTCCCTTCTCCGTAACCGACTCTGTGTAACCCTATCCCCCTCCGGTGTCTATATAAACCAGAGGGTTTAGTCCGTAGGACAAGAACAACAATCATAATCATAGGCTAGCTTCTAGGGTTAGCCTCTACGATCTCGTGGTAGATCAACTCTTCATATCATCAAGATCAATCAAGCAGGAAGTAGGGTATTACCTCCATAGAGAGGGCCTGAACCTGGGTAAACATCGTGTCCCCCGCCTCCTGTTACCATTAGCCTTAGACACAGAGTTCGGGACCCCCTAGCCGAGATCCGCTGGTTTTGACACCGACATTGTTGCTTTCATTGAGAGTTCCACTGCATCGTCATGATAAGGCTTGATGGCTCCTTCAATCATCTACAACAACTCGGTCAAGGGTGAGATCTTTCTCCCTGGACAGATCTTCATATTCGGCGGCTTCGCACTGCGAGCCAACTCTCTTGGCCATCTGGAGCAGATCGACAGCTACGCCCCTGGCCATCAGGTCAGATTTGGAAGCTTGAACTAGACCGCTGACATCTGCAGAGACTTGGTCTTCGACGGATTCGAACCCATGACAGCCGCACCCTGTAGCCACGATGAACATGACTTAAATCTTTCATCTGATCATGCTCAGGAGACAATGCCTGTAACTGCCCTGGCCCTAGATCCAGTGCAGATTGTGCCATCCGAGGACGGGAGGATGGACCCCGCCACGGAAGCCGCATACTCAATGGCGCTAGAGCTGAACACAGATTTAACCTCCAACAAGGTCTGTGTCATCGGACCCTCGGACTCATCTCCGGCCATAGGTTCCGAACCGCGTGTATCCGCGCCCATCGAATCTGACTAGGCGCCGATCTTGGAGTTCAGCTCCACATACATCTTCTAACACTCACCCCTCGGTGATGTGTTAAACTCTTTGAAATCCTCTCCTTGGAAGGAGATTCTTGGCCGAACTATGTCCGGCTTGAGTGGGAAGCAGACGACAAAGAACTTCATTACCCACCCACCACCAACTTGATAGCCACTGTCGATGACTTGACCGACATGCTTGATTTTGACTCCGAAGACATCAACGGTATAGACGACGATGCAGGAGAAGAACAGGAACCACCGCCCACACCGCGCTGGACAGCCACCTCCTCATATGACATTAACATGGTGGATACACCCAAAGAAGACAATGGCGAGGACAAAAATGATACAGTTGAGGATAAGCCTCTTGAGAAGCAGCCGAAGTGCCGACGTCAGCGGCGCCGCTCTAAACCACTCCATGGTAAAAACAGCAATACCGGCACAAGAGACAATAGCACTCCGGATGATGCCGAAGATGAAGACGACCCCACCCGGCCGAGTTTCGAACAGGCCGAACGGGAAGACGGGCGAGCCAGCCCTGATGAACAGGCCACGAACGAAGACTCAGAAGACATCAGTTACATGCCCCTCTCCGAGGATGAGGTGAGCCTCGGCGACGAAGAATTTACCATGCCCGAGGATCCCATTAAGCAGGAGCGCTTCAAGCGCCGGCTTATAGTCACTGCAAAGAGCCTGAAGAAGAAGCAGCAGCAGCTTCAAGATGATCAAGATCTGCTCACTGATAGATGGATTGAGGTCCTGGCAGACCAGGAATATGGACTCGAACGGCCAACAAAAAGTTATCCGAAGCGCAGGTTGCTACCCCAACTCGAGGACGATACACTAGAGCCCTCACTACCAGTGCATGATGCGGCTGACCGACCACCGCGTGGCCAGGATAAAGCGGTGTATCAATCCGAACACCAGCCCGCACCCCATCGCCGAACAAATAGAAACACAAAAGCTCGGGGATACACACATGACCTGCGGTATGACTGGGAAAACAGAGCAGGACAGCCCAGATCGATCTATGGATCATGGGGGCGTGTCCCAGTGCGTGACGACGGCCGGCACGCCGGATATAATAAATACCAACCTGTCCGGGCCAAATACCGCAGACCAGCTCCATCCGAACTGTGTCGCGACATAGCCCGACATAGAGGCGCCGCACACCCCCTATGCTTCACTGATGAAGTAATGGGACATGAATTCCCAGAAGGGTTTAAACCCGTAAACATCGAATCATATGATGGGACAACAGATCCCGCGGTATGGATCAAAGATTTCCTTCTCCACACTCATATGGCCCACGGTGATGATCTCCATGCCATCAAGTACCTTCCGCTAAAACTCAAGGGACCAGCTCGGTTCTGGTTGAACACTCTGCCCGAAAACTCTATTGGCAGTTGGGAGAACCTAGAAGACGCATTCCTTGACAACTTCCAAGGCACCTATGTCCGACCTCCGGATACCGATGACTTAAGTCATATAACCCAACAGCCCGGAGAGTCAGCCAAGAAATTCTGGACTCGGTTCTTAACTAAAAAGAACCAAATCATCGACTGTCCGGATGTCGAAGCCCTGGTGGCCTTTAAGCATAACATCCGTGACGAATGACTCGCCCGACACGTCAGACAAGAGAAGCCGAGATCCATGGCAGCACTTACGACGCTTATGACCCGCTTTTGTGTGGGCGAGGATAGGTGGCTAGCTCGTAGCAACAGCACCTCAAGTAACCTGGAACTCCTAAATCCAGAGATAACAGCGGCAAGCCCCGATGCATCAAACTCAAGCATCAAAACAATGGCGATAGCGCTGAAGACACAGCTGTCAACGCCGGATTCAGCGGCTCTAAGACCAGTCAACGGAAGAAAACATTCAAAAGAAACAATCTGGACACGTCCAGTTTAGACCTCATACTTGACCGTCCATGTCAAATTCACGGCACCCCAGGTTCACTAGCTAACCATACCAACAGAGAATGCTGAGTCTTCAAACATGCCGGCAAGTCAAATGCTGAAAGCAAATAGAAGGGGTCGCAAAGCGATGACGATGAAGACAGGAGGGCAAAAGAAGTTCCTTCCACAAATCAAAATGTTGAATATGATATACTCCACCCACATTCCAAGCGGGAGCGAAGGCGCGCACTTAGGGACGTCTACGTGATGGAGCCAGTCGCCCCAAAATTCAACCCATGGTCGTCCTGCTCGATCACCTTTGATGGCAAGGATCATCCGACCAGTATCCGTCATGGCGGTTCAGCCGCACTGGTCCTTGACCCAATCATTGATGGATTTCACCTCACGCGAGTCCTTATGGACGGTGGCAACAACCTGAACCTGCTTTATCAGGACACAGTGTGCAAGATGGGTATCGATCCTTCAAGGATCAAACCCACAAAAACCACCTTCAAAGGTGTCATACGAGGTGTTGAGGCCTGTTGTACAGGCTCAATCACTCTGGAAGTGGTCTTCGGATCCCTGGATAATTTTCGAAACAAAGAGTTAATCTTTGATATCGTCCCTTTTCACAACGGCTATCACACACTACTCGGACGAACCGCATTCGCTCGATTCAGTGCGGTGCCACACTATGCTTATCTCAAGCTTAAGATGCCCGGTCCACATGGCGTCATAACCGTCAATGGAAACACGGAACGCTCCCTCCGTACCAAAGAGCACACAGCCGCCCTAGCAGCAGAAGCACAGAGCGGCCTCTTTCAATCAAACCTCAATTCGACGGCCAAGCTCCCGGAAACTGTCAAAAGAGTTCGAACTACCCTGCGGCGGGATAGCCCAGCTCGTCAAGAGCTCAACTAGCCACTTGACCCCCGTCCCAACCTCGACCAAATGGCGACCATCATAGCGTGCGTACTTAGCTACGTACCGAAGTCACCATGGTGATAGACGGATGCACAACTAGGTTGTGTCCCCCAATGCGGCTCAACCGCTTCGGGACACACACACATTATTTTATAGTTTTCTTTTCCAGGTTAACTTTTGTTTAGGTCATCATTGGCCACTGGACCCATGAAGGAACGGATATACCAAGGAGGGAAGAAGCTCGAACACGCAAGGGAATCACTAGATATTCCCCTCGACGATCATCTTATCGTTCTCCAGATCCGCACGCAGCTCCCCCCTGGCCTCAGCAGGTTCCGAAGTCATATTTTTTTATCGCACTACTTGTACTTATACGCTTTGACGTATTATTCAATTACAATGAAAACAATCTGTGGCTCTATATGATGTTCACCTGCTGTTATTCTTTATTGATACATTTTTGTCAATTTGCAACCGTACATCCTGGTATGCCTCAACTTGCGAGGGGCTTTATCGTACCTCATAACACGGCAGGAAAGTCCGAACACCCTCGTGGTTGTTCAGCACACCGAACTTATAACATTATATGCATCGGCTCCGAATAATGTCTTGGGTCAATGGTTGGGTTGGCCGGCTCCTGTGCTTGCTACCCTACGTTCTGCTATATCGGCAAGGGTAGTAAAGGGAGAACTACTGCGATTGTGTCCCAGTTCTTCTGGACGAGCACCTCAGTAGAGAAAGCCGAAAACTGACTATCATGATGCGGCGAGAGCTGGTCAGCTTTTCGAGAAGTCATAAAATCTTTAGCGATTTATTCCGCATTATGCGATAACTAATGCATCATGCGATGGATCGATTCTTATCCGATCAGGTGTTTATAGAACCCCAAGTTCGGTCTTCCGAACACCAGGGGCTGCACCTACCTTTCTTTTGTCAAACTCCTATGGCTAAGTGAGGGTGATAAAGCCTTATAGTCCGATTGCCTAGTTCGTCGCGCTAAACACCTCCTTCAAGGACCCAAAACTGGGGTAAAGAGTGTTTAGATTTATCCCGAACACCCCCGTACTTCCTACGTGGGGGCAGAAGCCGACGACTGGACAACCCTAAGAATTTACATAAAGACGGCCGCACAGGAGGTAATAATTCAAATAACAAGCACTACATTATATAATGACCTTGTTTCATATTACAACACAGGACAACATGAATAAATTCGTGGGAAAATTATGTCCTTGGCACATTGCTCCGTGATACGTCTACAACGTATCTATAATTTTTGATTGTTCCATGCTATTATATTACTTGTTTTGGATGTTTATGGGCTTTACTCTACACTTTTATATCATTTTTGGGACTAACCTACTAACCGGAGGCCCAGCCCGAATTGCTGTTTTTTTGCCTATTTCAGTGTTTCCAAGGAAAGGAATATCAAACGGAGTCCAAACGGAATGAAACCTTCGGGAGCGATCTTTTTGGAACAAACGCAATCCAGGAGACTTGGAGTGGACGTCAAGAAGCGAACGAGGCGGCCATGAGGGTGCCCGGCGCGCCCAGTAAGGGTGGGCGCGCCCCCCACCCTCGTGGGCCCCTCGAGCGTCCACCGACCTACTTCTTCCTCATATATATATCCACGGACCCTGAAAACATAGAGGAGCACCATGAAAAATTATTTCCACCGCCGCAACCTTCTGTATCCGCGAGATCCCATCTTGGAGCCTTCGCCGGCAAACCCCCGGAGGGGGAATCGACCATGGAGGGCCTCTCCATCACCACCAAGGCCTCTTCGATGAGTTGTGAGTAGTTTACCACAGACCTTCAGGTCCATAGTTATTAGCTAGATGGCTTCTTCTCTCTCTTTGATTCTCAATTCAAAGTTCTCCTTCCTCTTCTTGGAGATCTATTCGATGTAACTCTTTTTGCGGTGTGTTTGTCAAGATCCGATGAATTGTCGGTTTATGATCAAGTTTATCTATGAGAAATATTTGAATCTCCTCTGAATTCTTTTATGTATAATTGGTTATCTTTGCAAGACTCTTCGAATTATCAGTTTGGTTTGGCCTACTAGATTGATCTTTCTTTCCATAGTAGAAGTGCTTAGCTTTGGGTTCAATCTTGCAGTGTCCTTTCCCAGTGACAGCAAGGGCAGCAAGGCACGTATTGTATTGTTGCCATCGAGGATGAAAAGATGGGGTTTATATCATATTTCGTGAGTTTATCCCTCTACATCATGTCATCTTGCTTAATGTGTTACTCTGTTCTTATGAACTTAATACTCTAGATGCAGGTAGAAATCTGTCGATGTGTGGAGTAATAGTAGTAGATGCAGAATCGTTTCGGTCTACTTGTTGGGGACGTGATGCCTATATACATGATCATGCCTAGATATTCTCATAACTATGCACTTTTCTATCAATTGCTCGACAGTAATTTGTTCACCCACCGTAATAATTATGCTATCTTGAGAGAAGCCACTAGTGAAACCTATGCCCCCCGGGTCTATCTTTTATCATATAAGTTTCCATCTACTTTTATTTGCACCTTTTACTTTCCAATCTATATCATAAAAATACCAAACATATTTATCTTATCATACTATCTCTATCAGATCTCACTTTCGCAAGTTTCCGTGAAGGGATTGACAGCCCCTTTATCACGTTGGTTGCAAGGTTCTTGTTTGTTTGTGTAGGTGCGTGGGACTTGGGAGGAGCCTCCTACTGGATTGATACCTTGGTTCTCAAAACTTAGGGAAATACTTATGCTACCTTGCTGTATTACCCTTTCCTCTTCAAGGGAAAAACCAACACATGCTTAAGAGGTAGCAAGAAGGATTTCTGGCGCCGTTGCCGGGGAGGTCTTAGCTCAAGTCAAGACATACCAAGTACCCATCACAAACTCATCAAGTCATTACATTATTTGCCATTTGCCTATCATTTTCCTCTCCCCCACTTCACCCTTGCCGTTTTATTCACCCCTCTTTCGTTCGATCTTATGTTTGCTTATGTCTCCATGTTCCTTCTATGTGCTTGCATCTTTGCTTGCTAAAAATTTATTGATATGGATCCACTTAAAGTGTTCTACTCTGATCTTCTTTGATCCTTATGCGCTCGTGGTGAAACCCCAACTAGCCTAGTTGATGGGAGATCTTTAGATGAGGATGCTCATTTTGTGCGTCACCGTTTGTCTGAAAAAGGGAGACTCTTATGGGATCAAATAAACATACTGATGTGTTATGCTTGGAATCTTTGTGAAATTTGTGATTTTACTTGTTGCTCTAAGAACCCTAAAAAACACCTTCCCTACCTATGTGAGTTTAATGAAAATGAATTGTTATCTTCTTATGCGAAGGGTGTTTATAGTTACTATGATAACAAACAAATTGAAGAATTTGTTGCTTTTAAGGGTGCTTATGAAGTTGCTTCTTTGATTGAAAAGTATGATATTACTCTTTACGAATCTGAAAATTTTGACATACTTAAATATTGCTATGAAAACTATGCTCATAATGTCTGTGTCGAAGAATTTATTGAGAGAATGACCATTGCTTTGGAAGAAAGTAATGATATGCATGAATCTATAGATAATGATGATTTGATTGAAATATCCCTTGATGAACATGATGCTTGCTATTCTTGTGGCCATGATGCCAATATTTATGAAGATAAATTTGCCATAGTTCCTTATGTTAAACATGAGATCATTGCTATTGCACCCATACTTGATAGTTCCTTCGCTGAAAAGCATGATTGAAATGATGTTACTATAAATTCTCTTGATGTCAATTGTGCTAATAATATGCAAAACCCTAAGCTTGGGGATGCTAGTTTTGCTATGTCTACTACTTGTTGCAACGATCATGATTGGGGTGATTCTTCTTATGCTCTTGAAAATTTATTTAAGCCCCATGATGAATATGAGATTGATAATAGTGTTTGCAATAATATTGAAAGTGGGTTTGGAAGAGTTTCAACTTTAGATCCAACATATTTGGAGAATATTCAATCTTCTGATATTTTTGATAAAAATGGGTTTGGAGAGGTCATGACTTTAGTCAATGTTAATCCCACTATCTTGGAAGAGTGTCAACTTTGCATGCATATGGATCATGTTGAGAAATATGTTATGTGATAGCTATTTTGTTGAATTTGCTTATTATCCTACGTGTAATTATTACGAGAGAGGAAATCTGGTTGTAGAAATTCTCATGTTACTAAATTACCTCTCTTCATGTTGAGATTGCTACCGTCTTCTTCCTTGCATATGCTAGTTTTTGCTTGCCTTAATAATTTCTTTGTTTATGAGATGCCTATGCATAGGAAGTATGTTAAATTTAGATGTGTTTGTCACATGTTTAATGATGCTCTGTTTATGCTTCAATTCTTGTCTTTCATGTGAGCATCATTGAAATCTCATTGCCTGGCTAAAAAGGCTTTAAAGAAAAGCGCTGGTTGGGAGACAACCCTATATTTTTCCTTGCTGTTATTCAATAAATAATGAATCTAGATTCTGCTTAGATGTGTCTTTATGTTTTAATTAGTGTTTGTGCCAAGTAGAACATATAGGATAACTTACGGTGATAGTTAATTTGATTCTGCTGAAAAACAGAAACTTTGCGTGCATGAGAAAAAATTCAATAAATCACAGAAATGTGATTTTGCGTTGGTTCTTTTTGATGTAGATAAATAGATAAATTTCCTAGGACTTCCTATTTTTCTAGGATTTGTTAGGTTCCATAAGTATTCGGAAGTTACAGATTGCTACAGACTGTTCTGTTTTTGACAGATTCTGTTTTTCGTGTGTTATTTGCTTATTTTGACGCATCTATGGCTAGTATCGGGGGGTATAAACCGTAGAGAAGTTGGAATACAGTAGGTTTAACACAAATATAAATAAAGAATGAGTTCATTACAGTACCTTATGTGGTGATTTTTCTTTCTTGCACTAATGGAGCTTATGAGATTTCCTGTTGAGTTTTGTGTTGTGAAGTTTTCAAGTTTTGGGTAAAGATTTGATGGACAATGGAATAAGGAGTGGAAAAAGCCTAAGCTTGGGGATGCCCATGGCACCCCAAGATATTAAAGGACTACCAAGAGCCTAAGCTTGGGGATGCCCCGGAAGTCATCCCCTCTTTTGTCTTCGTCTATCGGTAACTTTACTTGGAGCTATATTTTTATTTACCACATGATATGTGTTTGCTTGGAGCGTCTTGTATGATATGAGTCTTTGCTTTTTAGTTTACCACAATCATCCTTGCTGTACACACCTTTGGGAGATACCCACATGATTTAGAATTTATTAGAATACTCTATGTGCTTCGCTTATATCTTTTGAGCTAGATAGTTTTGCTCTATGCGCTTCACTTATATTTTCTAGAGCACGGCGGTGGCTTTATTTTGAAGAAATTGTTGATCTATCATGATTCACTTATATTATTTTGAGAGTCTTTTATAACAGCATGGTATTTGCTATGGTTATAAATTTGGTCCTAGAATGATGAGCATCCAAGTTGGGTATAATAAAAACTATCATAGAAAGTGCATTAAAAACTATGATCAATTTGATGCCTGATAATTGTTTTGAGATATAAAGGTGGTAATGTTAGAGTCATGCTAGTTGGGTAATTATGAAATTGATAAATACTTGTGTTGAAGTTGGCAAGTCCCGTAGCATGCACGTATGGTAAAAGTTATGTGACAAATTTGTTGCATGGGATGCTCTTTTAATTGCCTTCCTTATGAGTGGAGGTCGGGATCGCGCGATGGTTAACTCATACCAACCCTTCCCCTAGGAGCATGCGCAGTAGTACTTTGCTTCGAGGGAAAGTAGACTTTTGCAATACGTATATGAGTTCTTTATGACTAATGTGAGTCCATGGATATACGCACACTTACCCTTCCACTTTGCTAGCCTCTATTATGCCGAGCAATCTTTGCCGGTATCATGCACCCATTATTTACCTTCCTCAAAACAGCCACCATATCTACCTATTATGGCATTTCCATAGCCATTCCGAGATATATTGCCATGCAACTTTCCACCGTTCCGTTTATTATGACACGCTCCATCATTTTCATATTTCTCTTTGCATGATCATGTAGTTGACATCTTATTTGTGGCAAGGCCACCTTCATAATTTTTCATACATGTCACTCTTGATTCATGGCATATCCCGGTACACCGCCGGAGGCATTCACATAGAGTCATATTTTGTTCTAAGTATTGAGTTGTAATTTTTGAGTTGTAAATCAATAAAAGTGTGATGATCTTCATTATTAGAGCATTGTCCCAAGTGAGGAAAGGATGATGAAGACTATGATTCCCCCACAAGTCGGGATGAGATTTCAGACTTTATAAAAATAAAAGAGGCCAAAGAAGCCCATACAAAAAAAGAGGCCAAAGAAGCCCACCCAAAAAATGAGAGAAAAAGAGAGTAGGGACAATGTTACTATCCTTTTTCCAAACTTGTGCTTCAAAGTAGCACCATGATCTTCATGATAGAAAGTCTCCTATGTTGCCACTTTCATATACTAGTGGGAAATTTTCATTATAGAACTTGGCTTGTATATTCCAATGATGGGATTCCTCAAAACGCCTTAGGTCTTCGAGAGAAAGAAAGTTGGATTCACACCCACTTAGTTTCTTTTGTTGAGATTTCATATGTTTATAGCACTACTGCATCCGTTGCATGGCAATCCCTACTCACTCACATTGATATCTATTAATGGGCATCTCCATAACCCGTTGATACGCCTAGTTGATGTGAGACTATCTTCTCCCTTTTTGCCCTCACAACCACCACCATATACCACATATAGTGCTATGTCCATGGCTTGCGCTCATGTATTGCGTAAGAGTTGAAAAAGCTGAAGTGCGTTAAAAATGTGAACCAATTGCTTGGCTGAAACTGGGTTGTGCATGATGGGAGTATTTTGTGTGATAAATATGAAGCATGGCCTAACTATATGATTTTGTAGGGATAATCTGTCTTTGGCTATGATATTTTGATAAGACATGATTATTTGTTAGTATGCTTCAAAGTATTACTATTTTTATGTTTTATAAGCTTTTATCTTGAATCACTTGGATCTGAACAATCATGCCACAATAAAGAATTACATTGAAAATTATGCTAGGTAGCATTCCACATCAAAAATTCTGTTTTTATCATTTACCTACTCGAGGACAAGCAGGAATTAAGCTTGGGGATGCTTGATACATCTCCAACGTATCTATAATTTTTGATTATTCCATGCTATTATATTACTCCCTCCGTTCCATAATGTAGTGCCTATAGATTTTTATAAAAGTCAAACATTACAAACTTTGACCATGTTTATAGAGAAAAGTAGGTACATCGAGAATACCAAATGCACATCATTGGATACATTGTGAGTTATATTTTTAGAATGTTTCATGTTTGCTATTGTAGATGTAGACAGATTTCTCTATACACTTGGTCAAAGAATCTATAGGCACTACATTGTGGAATGGAGGGAGTACTTGATTTGGATGTTTATGGGTTTACTCTACACTTTTATATCATTTTTGGGACTAACCTACTAACTAGAGGCCCAGCCCGAATTGCTGTTTTTTTTGCTTATTTCAGTGTTTCAAAGGAAATGAATATCAAACGGAGTCCAAACGGAATGAAACCTTCGGGAGCGATCTTTTTGGAACAAACACAATCCAGGAGACTTGGAGTGGACGTCAAGAAGTGAACGAGGCGGCCAAGAGGGTGCCCGGCGCGCCCAGTAAGGGTGGGTGCGCCCCCCACCCTCGTGGGCCCCTCGAGCATCCACTGACCTACTTCTTCCTCCTATATATATCCACGGACCCCAAAAACATCCAGGAGCACCACGAAAAATTATTTCCACCGCCGCAACCTTCTGTATCCACGAGATCCCATCTTGGAGCCTTCGCCGGTGAACCGTCGGAGGGGGAATCGACCATGGAGGGCCTCTCCATCACCTCCAAGGCCTCTCCGATGAGTTGTGAGTAGTTTACCACAGACCTTCGGGTCCATAGTTATTTTCTAGATGGCTTATTCTCTCTCTTTGATTCTCAATACAAAGTTCTCCTTCCTCTTCTTGGAGATCTATAAGATGTAACTCTTTTTGTAGTGTGTTTGCCGAGATCTGATGAATTGTGGGTTTATGATCAAGTTTATCTATGAGAAATATTTGAATCTCCTCTGAATTCTTTTATGTATGATTGGTTATCTTTGCAAGTCTCTTCGAATTATCAGTTTGGTTTGGCCTACTAGATTGATCTTTCTTGCCATGGGAGAAATGCTTAGCTTTGGGTTCAATCTTGCAGTGTCCTTTCCCAGTGACAGCAGGGGCAGCAAGGCACGTATTGTATTGTTGCCATCGAGGATAAAAAATGGGGTTTATATCATATTGCTTGAGTTTATCCCACTACATCATGTCATCTTGCTTAATGCGTTCCTCTGTTCTTATGAGCTTAATACTCTAGATGTAGGCAAGTGCCTGTCGATGTGTGGAGTAATAGTAGTAGATGCAGAATCTTTTCGGTTTACTTGTTGGGGACGTCATGCCTATATACATGAACTTGCCTAGATATTCTCATAACTATGCACTTTTCTATCAATTCATCGACAGTAATTTGTTCACCCACTGTAATAATTAAGCTATCTTGAGAGAAGCCACTAGTGAAACCTATGGCCCTCGGGTCTATCTTTTATCATATAAGTTTCCATCTACTTTTATTTGCATCTTTTACTTTCCCATCTATATCATAAAAATACCAAAAATATTTATCTTATCATATTATATCTATCAGATCTCACTTTCGCAAGTTTTTGTGAAGGGATTGACAACCCCTTTATCGCGTTGGTTGCGAGGTTCTTGTTTGTTTGTGTAGGCGCGTGGGACTTGGGAGGAGCCTCCTACTGGATTGATACCTTGGTTCTCAAAACTGAGGGAAATACTTACGCTACTTTGCTGCATCACCCTTTCCTCTTCAAGGGGAAAAACCAACGCATGCTCAAGAGGTAGCACTCCACTACAAGGCGGGATCCCTCTACGACACTGTCATAATATAACTCGGGCTTGCGGTGCTCCTTCCCTGTGGGCAGTTCTTCGGTCATCAGCTTTACATCATCCATCTTCGCCCAATGCACCTTGGCGCGGGCAAAAGCCATTCGCGCACCTTCAATACAGACCGACCGCTTGATGGCGTCAAGCCAAGGGCAAGCACTAACCAGCCGCTTCACGAGCCTGAAGTAGCTGCTGAGAATTGCCTCGGTAGGCCATAGCCGGATAATCAAATCCTTCATGGCTAGTTCGGCCGCCCTATGCAGCTCGAATAGCTGTTTCAGCTGATCAATAAAGGGCGTTGGATGTTCTGGCGCAAGATATTGCGAGCAGAACAGCTTCTCCGTAGAGCTCCCTTCTTCGGCTCGGTAGAATTGTGCGGCATCAGATACGCTGTGCGGCAGATCCGCAAATGCCCCTGGAGAACTCCGAATTCGGGTTAGTAACATGAATCTTTCCTTCACATACTTGCTTTACATAGAAAAAGCCTTACCCGCCGTGATCTTTCTGGCCTCCTGGATTTCCTGGAGAGCACCTGGGGCTTCGCCCCGAGCATCATGTGCGGCTTGACGAGCCTTGGTGAGTTCGGATTCTTTATCCGTCAAACTTTGCTCCAAGGTCTCGCACCTCTTCACGGCCTCATGGAGCTCTTGTTGAACTTCAATGACCCTGGCCTCGTGCTTTTCATGAATGGCCTGCTCCTTGGTTGCCTTCTTCTTGGCCTCAGCCCCTGCCTTCTTAAGAGCCTCGACTTCGGTCGTCCCTCTTGATACACATCATGACATTTTTTCCGTCACATTCAATCATTCATTCGTACTAAATACAAACAAGGTTTTTAATACCTTGGTTGTCCTCCAACTGCTTCTTCACTTGGCTGAGCTCTTTTTCGGCCCCCTCTAGTCTCTGCTTCAGTCTGGAGACTTCCGCAGTATGAGAGGTGGGAGTCAATAAAGACGCTTGCTTATTCAAAAAAAGTATTGCATGATAATCTCCTGCGAAAATATATTTGATCCTCTGTCTGGCTTTTCTTTTCGAACACCGAATAGTGTATCAGGGGCTACTATCTATACTATGACACTCTTTAAACCTCACTGTTGGTGTCAAAACTGACGGATCTCGGGTAGGGGGTCCCGAACTATGCGTCTAGGCGGATGGTAACAGGAGACAAGGGACACGATGTTTTTACCCAGGTTCGGGCCCTCTCGATGGAGGTAAAACCCTACTCCTGCTTGATTAATATTGATGATATGGGGAGTACAAGAGTTGATCTACCACGAGATCAGAGAGGCTAAACCCTAGAAGCTAGCCTATGGTATGATTGTTGTTCGTCGTACGGACTAAAACTCTCTGGTTTATATAGACACCGGAGAGGGCTAGGGTTACATAGAGTCGGTTACAATGGGAGGAGATCTTCATATCATATCGCCAAGCTTGCCTTCCACGCCAAGGAAAGTCCTATCCGGATACGGGACGAAGTCTTCAATCTTGTATCTTCATAGTCCGGGAGTCTGGCCAAAGGTCATAGTACGGCCATCCGGACACCCCCTAATCCAAGACTCCCTCAGTAGCCCCTAAACCAAGCTTCAATGACGACGAGTCCGGTGCGCAAATTGTCTTCGACATTGCAAGGCGGGTTCCTCCTCCGACTACTCCATAGAAGATGTTGAACACAAGGATAGTGTCCGGCTCTGCAAACTAAGTTCCACATACCACCGGAGAGAGAATAATATCTGCACAAATCTAATCTACTGATGTACTCCGCAGTGTGACATCACGCCACGGCCAAGCCTTTATTCGAATCGTTTTATTGTTCCACCTCAGTGCATTTAGCGAGGTGGTTTCCTTGGCACGTCTTGTCAGTGCAGAGATCGTGTCCCCTTATTCTGGGATTCTCATCAATACGGGCGTGGGTAACCCAACCGCGCCATTGACCGCGGTGCTTGGGAGGTAAGCGAGTTTTATTAGGCTGGTGGGGGCTTGTAGTTTCGCCCGCCCATATAAGGGGATAAGGATCTACCCTTTCCTCTTACGCCGTCTTCCTCCTTTGCTTATCCATCCCTGCGCACTCGAGCTCCAGCGCCCAAGTCCGCACTTCCCACCTCAACCTTCTCCAATCATGTCCGGAGCGGGAGGTAGATGGATGGCCTCCTCCGTCATGGAGGGACAAATCAAAAAGTTGAGGAAGGCCGGATACCTGTCTGACGACATTGGGCACCGGCTTCCCGAGGAGGGGCAACTTGTCCCCACCCCTAGGCCCCATGAGAGGGTCGTGTTTCTCCCCCATTTCCTCCATGGACTGGGCTTTCCTCTTCACCCGTTCATCCGGGGGCTCATGTTCTACTATGGCCTGGACTTCCACGATCTGGCCCCGAACTTCATCCTCAACATCTCGGCGTTCATCGTTGTGTGTGAGGCCTTCCTCCGCATCCAGCCTCACTTTGGCCTATGGCTGAAGATCTTCAGTGTCAAGCCGAAGGTCGTGGGCGGACGTCAAGCGGAGTGAGGAGGCGCCATGGTGGGCAAGATAGCCAACGTTACATGGCTCGAGGGCGCCTTCGTAGAGACCATCAAAGGATGGCGATCGGGGTGGTTCTATATCACCGAGCCGCATGACCCGGAATGGGCAGCAGCCCCCGAATTTCGATCTGGCATCCCCACTCGGCTCACATCTTGGAAGGAGACGAGCCTGTTGTGGGGTAGTCCGGAAGAGGTGATCGGACTCCAAACCTGCGTCCGAGACCTGGTGAACAAGAAAGTTAAGCTTGTCAACGTAGTCCAGGTCATGCTCTTCCGCCGGATTCTCCCGTGTCAATGACGGGCCTTCACCTTGTGGGAGTTCGACCCGGCCCAGCACCAGACTCTATCCCGGCTTTTCGATACAAAGCACGAGGACGCCTGGAAGGTGCTATTCAAGAGCTCCGAGCTCCCCACCCGTCACCGAGGATCGCGGATTCTGCGCCAAGCGCCAAGCCACCGAAGTAAGATTGCCTTTAGTCTTTCTCGGGACACTTGATTTTCATGGTTTGATTCCATGCAGGATCTAAACTCCTGCTCCTTTGACAGGACTGGAAGAGGACTTCCGGGCAGTTTGACTGCCCGGCCCCTTTGCCCGAAGGCCTAGCAGACGCGCGCTTGACGAAGCTGTTGGTTTCGGCACCTCAGATGGTGCCGGAGAAGAAGGCCAAGAAGAAGGCCGCGGGGACCGGAAAGAGTTCCCGGCGCCTGGTGGTGTCGGATTCATTGCCCGACAACCCCGAAGCACCCTCCGCCTCTAAGGACGAAGAGGAGGAACAAGAAGAAGAAGCCTCTCCCCCTCCAGCGAGGGGAGAAAAGAAGAGGAAGGCCGCCCCAACTGGGGAGGCCGGAGGATCCAAGAAGGGGAGGAACCTTCTGCCGGACTACGCCTCCCATGCCGAAGACGGCGGGGAGGAATGGCCATCCAGGGTCAAGCCCCTTCAAAATCGTAAGAGAATAACTTATGGCGCTCCTTTGATGTTTGGTACCTTCTGACGTCGAATTCAATTATGCAGTCCGCCCCAGGCTCAGCTCGGCGATTCGTCGAGCGGCTCCCTGGACTCATCGGATGTGAATAGCATTCACTTCCGACGGCCTCCTCCCCTCTCCCTATAGACGAAGCTGAGGTGGAGTCCCAAAAGGTGCTAAACCAGGAGGAGGTGGTCCTGGAGGCGACGCAAGGCGACCTCCCGGACTCCAGGCCCAAAGGGGATAAAGCCCCGAAGGGATCTAAGTCCGGCCCTGGGCCGGACACCGCTCCGGAACCATCAACGGTACCAGAGACCGGTAGGTGGCACCTTCGCAAGAAGGGCACGCCTACGACGCCGGTGGCCTCCGTCCAACCGGAGGCGCCGGACGATTTACTGGAGGCGCTTAACGGCGCCTCCATCAACGAGGAACACCGCACTTTTATGAGTGCGGTGGTTCAGAAGGTTCAGTCCGCCAAGAGCGGGCTGACAGAAGCATGTACAAGCCTGTTAATGGGCTTTGAGGTATGTATTCAAAACATATAAAAATGTTACCACATAGATAGTAGCCCCTGATGCTCAGTTTGGTGTTCGGGAAGAAAAGCCGAGCTGAGGATCTAAAAAGATATACGCAGGAATCTAACATAAATATGTCAATATGGGAATGCAGGCTGCGCTGCTGACCTCTGCCGCACTGACTACAGAGGTCAATGCATTGAAGGAAAGTCTCTAGTGGTCCGAGAACGAGCTCGGCCGTGCCAAGAAGCAGCTCGAGGACAAGGAGGGTATGTAATACCGTATGTAAATGTATATAGAAATACCTGGTTGCAAATAATGACAGGACCAACGTAAATGTTGCAGGGGCCACGACCGAGGTGGCGACCCTGAAGGAAGCGGTGTCCAAGGCCGAAAACAGTGCGGCCTTGGAGCGCACCGAGCGAGAGAAGCAGGAGGCGCGGGTGGCGGAGGTGCGGCAAGAGCTCCAGGCTCTCATGGAGAAACACGAGAGTTTGGAGCATGACTCAAAGACTCAAGAATCCGAGCTCGCCTTGGCTCTTGAGAGTGCCAAAACCGCTAAGGCCGAAGCCCAGAAGGCCCTCCAGGAGATCGAGGCGATAAATAAAATAGCGGTGGGTAAGGCATTCTTTATGCAAAGCAAGCATATAAAAGTGAATTATCTGTTACTTACCCGAATCCGGAGCTCTCCAGGAGCGTTTGCCGATCTGCCCCGTAGTGTGTCTGATGCTGCCGCATTCTACCGAGCCGAGGAGGGGAGCTCAATGGAAAAGGTGTTCTGGTCTTAGTATGCTGAGGCCGAACATCCGGTGCCCCTGAGCGACCAGCTGAAGCAGCTGGTCGAGCTCCACAAGGTGGCCGAACAGGCCATGAAGGGCCTCATAGTTCGGCTGTGGCCGACACACGCCATACCTGGGAGCTACTTCGGTCTGGTGCGGCGGCTGGTGGACGCGTGTCCATGGATTGAGGTCATCAAGCACTCCGTCTGTATTGAAGGTGCCCGTCGGGCCCTTGCCCATGCTAAAGTGCACTGGGCAAGTTGGACGCTGAGAAGCTTTTGACGGACGCGCCACCACCGAGCAAGGAGTATCGCACGCCCGAGATGTATTATAAGGGCGTCCTGAAGGGAGCCCGCCTTATAGCGGGTGAATGCTCCAAAGATGTAATTTTTGAGTAGACTCGCATATGTTATCCTGTACACTGAAAACTTTGTTCATATGCGCTAAGCAACGCTTATTAATTTAAAATATTACCTTATGTGTGTCCGTTTATCAAATCTGAGAGATGCAAGTCGTCGGCTTCTACCCCCATGCCACGAGTGCTGGGGTGTTCGGGATAAACCTGAGCGCTCTTGTTCCCATTATTGGGTCCATCTAGGGAGGCGCTCAGCACAACGAACAAGGCCATCGGACTTATAATGCTTTATCACTCTCACTTAGCCATAGAATTCTATAATTTTAAATTTCGGCGAAGCCCCTAGTATTCGGAAGACCGAGTTCGGGGCGCTATCCACGCCTAGGCCAGATAAATCCGGCTCCTCGCTCTAAGCGGCATAAGTCTTTAGAGACTGGAAAAACCTCGCGAACAGCGACCGGTCTCTCGCACTATCATGGCAGTCAGTTTTAGCTTTCTCTACTGAGGTGTTAACCCAGCTCAACTGGGGCACAATCACAGTAGTTCTCCCAGCACTACCTTAGCCAACATTGCGGAACGTAAGGTACCAAAACATGGAAGACGGGCAAACCCAACTATTGACCCAAGACATGATTCAGAGCCGATGCATATAGTGCTATAAGTTCGGGGTGCCGCACTCATGAGAGTGTTCGGTCTTCTCACACCATGTTATGGGGTGATTAAGCCCCTGGTGTATCGGCCGTACCAAAGTGTAAGGTTGCATAATGTCATGACTGAACATATTTGTATAAAAATAGATGAATACAATAAGAACTATGTATTGCTTATTAAAAAGGGCTGCTATGAAAGCAGAACGATACAAATAGTGCGTAAGCAAGAAATGGGATTATTTGACATATCCCCCTCTAGGGGCAAGCTGTGAGACTTTTAAGTAAAAAGGGTATTTAGCTCGTTATAGAGACCACCTGGACATGTCACGTGGCTTGTACTCTCCCTGGCTGTTGCATCGTGTGTTCGGCGAGTGTATTGCCGGACAGGCCTTCCGGATAGTTGGGTCCAAAAAGTATATATATGAAGAAAAGGAAACGGCAGAATAGGGAGCCCCTAGTGCGGTTAAGCCGCATTCTGGGTGTGCCGTAGTTGTGCCCCTCCCCTTATGCCCATGGTATTTCCAAAGCATAATTATGTACGTGTGGTACCACTATCGCCATCTGGCGAGGGCTGGGGCTGGGGCCGCACTGCTATGCTTGCTCGGAACGTGCCAGCCGGTTTTGTTGTAGGTTACTTCGGGCGCGCTTGACGTTGTCCGGACGTTTAACACCCGGATTGGGGAATTGCCTTGAGAGGCTATTCTGTACTTCCGCCGCTAGGGCCGCCTTGTGCTCCTCCGTTTGGAGAGAGCGTTCGGTGTTTCCATTTACCATGCTGACTCCGCGAGGGCCTGGCATCTTGAGATTGAGATATGCATAGTGCGGCACCGCATTGAATTTTGCGAATGCGGTTCGTCCGAACAGGGTGTGATAGCCACTGCGGAATGGGACTATGTTGAAGATTAACTCTTCGCTTCGGAAATTATCCGGGGATCCGAAGACCACTTCAAGTGTAACTGAGCCTGTACAACTGGCTTCTACACCTGGTATGACGCCTTTAAAGGTTGTCTTTGTGGGTTTAATCCTGGAGGGATCTATACCCATTTTTTGCACTGTATCCTGATAAAGCAGGTTTAGGATGCTGCCGCCGTCCATAAGGACTCTAGTGAGGTGGAATCCTTCAATGATTGGGTCTAGGACCAATGCGGTGAATCCACCGTGACGAATGCTAGTGGGGTTGTCCCTTCGATCAAAAGTGATCGGGCAGGAGGACCATGGGTTGAACTTTGGGGCGACTGGCTCCAACGCATAGACGTCCTAGAGAGCACGCTTCCAATCCCTTTTGGGGATATGGGTTGCGTATATCATATTCACCGTCCGCACTTGCGGGGGGAAGCCCTTCTGTCCTCTATTTTTCGACGGCCGGGGCCCCTCCTCGTCCTTGCTATGCAGCCCCTTGTCTCTGGTTTCAGCACTTAACTTGCCTGCCTGCTTGAACACCCAACAATCCCTATTGGTGTGGTTGGCTAGTTGTTCGGGGGTGTCGTGTATCTGGCTCGAGCGATCGAGTATCCGGTCTAAACTGGATGGGCCCAGAGGGTTTCTTTTGAATGGCTTCTTCCGCTGACCGGGTTTAGAGCCTCTGAATCCGGCATTAACTGTCGTATCCTCAGTGTTGTCGTTGTTGATGCAGCGCTTGTGCTTGTTGCGACGTGACTTGCCGTTGTTGTCCTTGGTATCCGAATTGCCAGGGCTCTTGGTTATGTTATTGCTACGAGCTAGCCAGCTACCTTCTCTCGCGCAAAAGCGGGTCATGAGTGTCGTGAGGGCTGCCATAGATTTCGGCTTTTCCTGTCCTAGGTACCGGGCAAGCCATTCGTCTCGGATGTTGTGCCTGAAGGCTGCAAGGGCCTCGGCGTCTAGACAGTCGACTATTTGATTTTTCTTGGTTAGGAACCGTGCCCAGAATTGTCTGGCCGATTCCTCTGGCTGCTGGATTATGTGGCTTAGGTCATCGGCGTCTGGTGGTCGCACATAAGTGCCCTAGAAGTTGTCAAGGAACGCGGATTCCAGGTCCTCCCAACAACTAATTGATTCTGCTAGCAGGCTGTTAAGCCAATGCCGAGCTGGTCCTTTAAGCTTGAGCGGGAGGTATTTGATGGCGTGTAGATCATCACCACGAGCCATGTGGATATGACGGAAATAATCCTCGATCCATACTGCGGGATATGTTGTGCCATCGTATGAGTCGATGTTTATGGGTTTAAAACCCTCGGATATTGATGATCCATTACTTCGTCTGTGAAGCATAGTGGGTGTGCGGCGCCCCTGTACTGGGCTATATCACGACGCAGCTCGGATGAGCTTTGTCTTTTGTGTTCGGCCTGGCCGTATTTATCATATCCGACGTGACGGTTATCACCACGTGACGTAGGGCGCCCACGCGGTCCGTAGATCGATCTTGTTTGCCTTGCCTTATTCTCCAATATGTCTCGTAGGTCTGTTGCGTCTCCCCGCGCTCTAGTATTTTTTGAGCGGAGCTGGGGTTCGGCTTGGGTCGAGGGCCGGAAGGCCTATCTGTCGTGGCCACGGGGTGGCCGATCAGGCGCATCGTATGCTGGTGATGTAGGTTTAGTTGCTTCCTCCTCTAGTTGGGGTAGCAGCCTGCGCTTTGGGTAGCTCTTGGAGGGGCATTCGAGTTTATACTCTTCAGCCGCCAGGACTTCAGTCCATCTGTCGGCTAGCAAGTCTTGGTCAGCTCTAAGCTGCTGCTGTTTTTTTTGAGGCTGCTTGCCGTGGCCATAAGCCTGCGTTTGAAACGCTCTTGTTCGACGGGATCCTCTGGCACAACGAATTCGTCGTTGTCGAGGCTTGCCTCGTCTTCAGAGGGAGGCGCGTAATTGTCGTCCTCGACCTCCCTGTCCGCAGCTCTCTCATGAGGGCTGGCTCCTTCGTCCTCCTGCGCCGAATCCTACTGGAGGGGGTTGTCTTCGGCACTGTCCGGGGTGTTGTTGTCTTTGGTGCCAGACTCGCCGTTTTTGCTTTGGCGGGATTTAGAGCGGCGCCGCTGATGTCGGCGCTTGGGTTGCTTCTTGGAGGGGTCGTCCTCTGTTTCTTCATCGCCATCCCCTGCTTTGGGGGTGTCCACCATGTATATGTCATATGACGAGGTGGCTTTCCAGTGCCCTATAGGTGCTGGTTCTTGGCCGTCTCCTTCATCGGCGTCCATACCGTCGATGTCTTCGGAGTCGAAGTCGAGCATGTCGGTTAAATCGTCGATAGTGGCTACAAAGTGGGTGGTGGGTGGGTTTCGAATTTCTTCGTCGTCCGCATCCCAACCATGCTGACCATAGTTCGGCCAGGGCTCTCCTGACAAAGAGAGAGATTTTAGTGAATTCAGGATATCGCCAAAGCGTGAGTGCTGAAAGACATCTGCGGCGGTGAATTCCATGATCAGAGCCCAATCGGGTTCGATCGGAATAGGTGCGGAAGATTCGGAGTTCGGAACGGAGTCCGGCACACCGGACATAGGCCTCGCAAAGGACTAGGCTGGTGTTCGGCTCTATCGCCGTAGAGATTGCGGCTCCTGGGGTGGCATCCAACCGTCTGTCCCCAACTGGCGCAGTCGGCTCCGAGCTAACGGCCGGAGCGGGCACCGGAGCGACGCTCTGGGCGTTGCCCGGCGGCAGAGCTAAATCATGCCCATCGTGACAGTGCGGCCCACTCGGCCGTGGCTCAAATCCGTCGAAGATCAAGTCCCCGCGGATGTCGGCCGTGTAGTTTAAACTTCCAAACCTGACCTGATGGCCAGGGGCGTAGCTTTCGATCTGCTCCAGATGGCCAAGCGAATTGGCCCGCAGTGTGAAGCCGCCGAATACGAAGATCTGTCTGGGGAGAAAAGTCTCGCCCTGGACCGCGTCGTGGTTGATGATCGAAGAAGCCATCGGGCCTAATGGTGACGACACAGAGGAACTCTCAATGAAAGCACCAATGTCAGTGTCAAAACTGGCGGATCTCAGGTAGGGGGTCCCGAGCTGTGCGTCTAGGCGGATGGCAACAGGAGACAAGGGACACGATGTTTTTACCCAGGTTCGGGCCCTCTCGATGGAGGTAAAACCCTACTCCTGCTTGATTAATATTGATGATATGGGTAGTACAAGAGTTGATCTACCACGAGATCAGAGAGGCTAAACCCTAGAAGCTAGCCTATGGTATGATTGTTGTTCGTCCTACGGACTAAAACTCTCCGGTTTATATAGACACCAGAGAGGGCTAGGGTTACGCAGAGTTAGTTACAATGGGAGGAGATCTTCATATCATATCGCCAAGCTTGCCTTCCACGCCAAGGAAAGTCCTATCCGGACACGGGATGAAGTCTTCAATCTCGTATCTTCATAGTCCGGGAGTCCGGCCAAAGGTCATAGTCCGGCCATCCGGACACCCCCTAATTCAGGACTCCCTCACTCACCACTTACCTCAAAGCCTGTTAGAAGACTGGTGCAGGCTTCAGTCACCCCGCTTTTGGCAGACTGAATCTTCTCAATCACCGCACCCATAAGGGCACGGTGTTCTTCAATGATGGAAGCGTTCTTCAGCGCTGCTGATAAGGTATCCGGCACCTCTGGCTGGATAGAGGTCGCTGGTGGAATAGGCGCAGCCCCTTCTATTGAAGGAGGTTGCCTGCCTGAACCCGGAGCCATGTTGGTCGGTAGAACTATGTCTGGACGGGGGCCGAATTCAAGATGACCCCCGCTGTCAGTATCGATGGGGGTTTGCTCCCCCATGTGTTCGGCTGCCGAGGTTTGATCGTCTGGCGCTGTGTTGACGGTCCCCGGAGCTCCTCCTTGGCTTGGGCCCCTTTGGGATGACACCTCAGTGTTGTCCACGTGTTTGGGGGAGGAGGCCGTCCGGAGAGTCCTGCTGTCCATCGCGTTCGATCCCAGTGAATACTCCGATGAAGATTGCTCGAAGTAGGACCGGGTCGGACTGCAAAATGCATGACTCAATACGTTAACGCTATGCGGTAGTGAGTCTAGATATACGAATGTGTTTGGGTTTTTATGTACTCATGATTTGGCCAGGGGCTTGACCCTGGGATCCCACTCTGGGCTGCTGTCGGTGGCAGTAGTGAATTCGTTTGGAAGGGAGGCTTTCCCCTTCTTAGACGATTCGGCCTCCCAACGTGTGGAGGCCGTCCTCTTCTTTCTCCCCCTCGTTGGGGGGATTGGCTTTCCTTTTCTTCCTCCTCCTCTTCCTCATCCTCTTCGGAGGAGGAGCAGGCCTCAGAGTCTTCGGACACCATGTCTGAAGCACCCTTGTGACGAAGGCTGCCCCTGGTCTCTTTGGCCTCCTTCTTGGTCTTCTTCTTCAGCGCCTTGTAAGGCACCGGGACCAGCATCTTCATTAGAAGTGGGCCGGCTGCTTGTTATTCTGGCAGTGGTGCCGGACAGTAGATCCGTTCCGCCTTCTTTGTCCAGCCCTAGGAGAATTGTTGGAAAGCATGTTAGGCGTTTCCCTCACAGTATGCAAATAAAGCATACACCTTGCCAACATATGAAAACTTACCGAACTTGCGGGATGGGACAATTTGTACCCGCGGTCCTCAGCCAAGTCCGACCATGATTTGCCGGACCTGAAGAGCACCTTCCAGATGTCTTCGTGTGTTGTGCCAAAGAACTCCAGCAGGGTCTGGTGCTTGGGCGGGTCAAATTCCCATAAATTGCAAGCCCTGCGTTGGCATGGGAGAATTCGGCGAACTAACATCACCTGGACTACGTCAACAAGCTTGATGTTCTTGTATCCCATGCTCTTGACACGCGCCTGGAGCATCATCAGTTCGTCTAACAAAGACCAGTCTAGGCCCTTCTCGGGCCAGGACGTAAGCCACAAGGGGGCTCCAGATCGTAATTCAGGAGCTACGGCCCATTTGGTGCCGCGTGACTCAGTGACATAGACCATTGTTGTTGCCATCCTTTGATGGACTCATTGAAAGTACCTGATGGCCATTTGACGTTGGTCATCTTGCTCACCATGGCGCCTCCGCACTCGGAGTGCTCGCCGCCTACCATCTTTGGCTTCACGTTGAAAATCTTTAACCACAGTTTGAAGTGTGGAGGGATGCGGAGGAAGGCCTCGCACACGACGATGAATGTCGAGATGTTGACGAAAGAATTGGGGGATAGATCATGCAAATCGATCCCGTAGTAATACATACGGCTGCGAACAAATGGATGGAGGGGAAACCCCAGCCTGTGGATGAAGTGAGGGAGGAATACAACCCTCTCATGGGGTTCCGGAGTGGGGACGATCTGTCCCGCCGTCGGAAGACGATGCATGATCTTCATGGCCAGATACCCGGCCTCCCGAAGTTTCTTGATATACTTCTCCTAGACAGCAGAGGCCATCCACTTGCCTCTAGCTCCGAATCTACATATTTCGGAACGCTTTTGTGGGCGGAGAAGGCGAAAGCTTGGGCGCTAGAACTCGAGGGCAAATGAGCGGAGAAAGGAGAAGGTTGTGGGTGAAAGAGGGGAAACCTTATCCCTTTATAATGGCAGTAGAAATCATGCTCCTCCCCACTCGCCCTAAAACTCGCTTATTCCCCAGACACCGTGCTTATGGCACAGTTGGGTTACCCACGCCCGTATTGATGAGAATCCCGTGATAAGGGGACACGATCTCTGCTTAGACAAGACATGCCAACAAAACCGCCTCGCGAAATGTGTAGTAGCGGGTTGGAAAAACGGTTCGAACAATGGTCGGGCCGTGGCGTGATGTCACGCTATGAAGAAGTTGTCCGCAAATTAGACTCGTGGAATATTGTACTCTCTATAGTGGTATGTGGAATTTGTTTTGTAGAGCCGGACACGATTCTGTGTTCAAAATCTAGTTTGGAGTATTCGGAGATGGAACCCACCATGCAATGCCGAAGACAATCTGTTCGCCAGACTCATCGTCATTGAAGCCTGTTTCAGGGGCTACTAAGGGAGTCCTGGATTAAGGGGTCTGTCAGTGTCAAAACCGGCGGATCTCGTGTAGGGGGTCCCGAACTGTGCGTCTAGGCGGATGGTAACATGAGACAAGGGACACGATGTTTTTACCCAGGTTCGGGCCCTCTCTATGGAGGTAAAACCCTACTCCTGCTTGATTAATATTGATGATATGGGTAGTACAAGAGTAGATCTACCACGAGATCAGAGAGGCTAAACCCTAGAAGCTAGCCTATGGTATGATTGTTGTTCATCCTACGGACTAAAGCCCTCTGGTTTATATAGACACCGGAGAGGGCTAGGCTTACACAGAGTCGGTTACAATGGGAGGAGATCTACATATCCGTATCGCCAAGCTTGCCTTCCATGCCAAGGAAAGTCCCATCCAAACACGGGACGAAGTCTTCAATCTTGTATCTTCATAGTCCAGGAGTCCGGCCAAAGGTTATAGTCCGGCCATCCGGACACCCCCTAATCCAGGACTCCCACAGTAGCACCTGAACCAGGCTTCAATGACGATGAGTCCGACACGCAGATTGTCTTCAGCATTGCAAGGTGGGTTCCTCCTCCAAATACTTCATAGAATATTTTGAACACAAGTATAGTGTCCGGCTCTGCAAAATAAGTTCCACATACCACCGTAGAGAGAATAATATTTGTACAAATCTAATCTGCTGACGTATTCCGCAGCGTGACATCACGCCATGGCAAGCCTATATTCGAATCATGTTACTGTCCCACCTCAGCACGTTTAGCGAGGTGGTTTCCTTGGCACGTCTTGTTGAAGCAGAGATCGTGTCCCCTTATTCCGAGATTCTCATCAATACGGGCGTGGGTACCCAACCGTGCCATTAATCACGGTGCTTGGAAGATAATTGAGTTTTACCAGACTGGTGGGGTCACATAGTTTCGTCCGCCCATATAAGGGGATATGGATCCACCTTTTTCACCTACGCCCTCTTCCTCCTCCGCTTATCCATTTCCGCACACTCGAGCTCCAGCGCCCAAGTCCGCACTTCCCACCTCAACCTTCTCCAGCCATGTTCGGAGCGGGAGGCAGGTGGATGGCCTCCTCCGTCACGGAGGGGCACATCAAAAAGTTGAGGAAAGCCGGATACTTGTCCAATGACGTTGCGCACCGGCTCCCAGACGAGGGGCAGCTCATCCCCACCCCCAGGCCCCATGAGAGGGTGGTGTTCCTCCCCCATTTCCTCTGCGGACAGGGCTTCCCACTCCAGCCATTTGTCCGGGGGCTCATGTTCTACTACGGCCTGGATTTCCACGATCTGGCCCCGAACTTCATCCTCAACATCTCGGCGTTTATCGTTGTGTGCGAGGACTTCCTCCGCATCAAGCCCCACTTCGGCTTATGGCTGAAGACGTTCAATGTCAAGCTGAAGGTAGTGGGCGGCCAGCAAGCGGAGTGCGGAGGCGCCATGGTGGGCAGGATGCCCAACGTCATATGGCTCTAGGGCTCCTTTGTGGAAACCATCAAAGGTGGCAATCGGGGTGGTTCTACATCACCGAGCCGCGTGACCTGAATGGGCAGCAGACCCCGAATTCCAATCTGGCATCCCCACATGGCTCACCTCCTGGAAAGAGACGGGCCTGTCACAGGGTAATTCAGGAGAGCTGACCGGACTCCAAACCTGCGTCCAAAACCTGGTGGACAAGAAGGTTAAACTTGTCAACGTAGTCCAGGTCATGCTCTTTTGCCGGATCCTACCGTGTCAACGACGGGATTTTAACTTTTGGGAGTTCGACACGGCCTAGCACCAAACTTTGTCCAGGCTCTTTGACACAACGCATGCGGATGCCTGGAAGGTGCTATTCAAGGGCGCCGAGGTTCCCCCTCCTATTACCGAGGATCGCGGATTCTGCGGGAAGCGCCAAGCCAGCATGGTAAGCTTGTTTTACCCTTCACAGTATACTTGTTTCTCATAGTTTGACTCTATGAGGGATCTAAGCTCCCGTTCCTTTGACAGGACTGGCAGAAGAAGTCCGGACAGATCGACTGTCCGGCTCCTTTGCCCGAAGGCCCAGCAGATGCCCGCTTGGCGAAGCTGCTGGTCCCGGCACCTTACGTGGTGCTGGAGAAGAAGGCCAAGAAGAAGGCCACAGGAACTCGAAAGAGTTCCCGGCGCCTAGTGTTGTCGGATTCATCGCCCGATGACTCTGAAGCGAACTCCTCCCACAGAGACGAGAAGGAGGAAGAAGAGGCCTCTCCCCCTCCAACGGGGGGAGGAAAGAAAAGGAAGGCCGCCCCAACTAGGGGGGGCGGAGGGTCCAAGAAGGGAAAGACCCTTCCTCCGGACTACTCCACCAACGCCGACAACGACGAAGAGGAGTGGCCATCCAGGGCCAAGCCCCTGGCAAAATCGTAAGTATCCAGATACCATAATAACTCATGGCGTTCCTTTATTGCACAGTATCTTCTGACGCCGAATATAATCATGCAGTCCGCCCAAGGCCCGGCTCGACGCTTCGTCGAGCGGCTCCCTGGGTTCGTCGGATGTGAATAGTCTTTCACTCCCAACAGCTACCTCCCCTCACCCTACGGACGATATCGAGGTGGAGTCCCAAAAGGGGCCAAGCCAGGAGAAGGTGGTCCTGGAGGCGCCGCAAGGCGACCTCCCGGACCCAAGGCGCAAAGGGGATAAAACCCCAAAGGGCTCTAAGTCCGGCCCTGGGCCGGACACCGCATCGGAACCTTCAGTGGTTCCGGAGTCCGGCAGGCGCCCCCCTAGTAAGAAGGGCAAGCCTATGACGCCGGTGACCTCCGTCCAACCGGAGGCACCGGATAATTTGCTGGAGGTGCTTAACGGCGCCTCCATCGACGAGGAGCACCACACTATTATGAGTGCGGTGATCCAAAAGGTTCAGTCCGCCAAGAGCGGGCTGACGGAAGCTTGTGCCAGCCTTCTAACAGGCTTTCAGGTATGTATTTAAGACATGTAAAAATATTACCGCATAGACAGTAGCCCCTGATGCTCAGTTTGGTGTTCGAAAAGAAAAGTCGGACTGAGGATCTAAAAAGATATACGCAAGAGTCTAACATAAGTATGTCAATATGGGAATGCAGGCTACGCTGCTGACCTCTGCCGCACTGACTGCGGAGTTCGATGCATTGAAGCAGAGCCTCGAGCGATCCGAGAACAAGCTCGGCCTTGCCAAGAAGCAGCTCGAGGATAAGGAAGGTAAGTATTACCTTATGTAAGTATATAAAAAGATCTTGTTGCAAATAATGAGAGGACCAACGTGAGTATTTAAGGGGCCACAACCGAGGTGGCGACCCTGAAGGAAGCATTGTCCAAGGCCGAAGACAATGCGTCCGTGGAGCGCACCGAGCGAGAAAATCAGGAGGCGCGGGTGGCAGAGGTGCGGCAAGAGCTCCACTCTCTTGTGAAAAAACACGAGAGTTTGGAGTTTGACTCAAAGACTCGAGAGTCCGAGCTTGCCTCGACCCTTGAGAGCGCCAAATCTGCCAAGGCCGAAGCCCAAAAAGCCCTCCAGGAAATTGAGGCGATGAAGAAGATAGCGGCAGGTAAGGCATTCTTTATGCAAAGCAAGCACGTGAAAGTGAATTACTTGTTACTTACCCGAGTCCGGAGCTCTCCAGGAGCATTCGCAGATCTCCCCCGAAGTGTGTTCGACGCTGCCGCATTCTACCGAGCCGAGGAAGGGAGCTCGACGGAGAAGGTGTTCTTGTCCCAGTATGTTGAGGCCGGACACCCGGTGCCCTTGAGCGACCAGCTGAAGCAACTGGTCGAGCTCCATAAGGTAGCCGAACATGCCATGAAGGGCCTTATAGGCCGGCTATGGCCTGGGGAGGTCGTGCCCGGGAGCTACTTTGGGCTGGTGAGGCGGCTGGTGGATGCCTGTCCATGGCTTGAAATCATCAAGCGCTCCGTATGCATCGAAGGCGCCCGTACGGTCCTTGCCCGTGTTAAAGTACACTGGGGCAAGATGGATGCTAAGAAGCTGGTGACAGATGGGCCACCGGAGGGGAAGGAGCATCGCAAGACCGAGTTGTATTATGAGGGCGTCCTGAAGGGTGCCTTCCTTGTGGCGAATGAGTGTTCCAAGGATGTAATTTTTTAGTAAACTCGCTCGTGTTATCCTATGCGCTGAAAACTTGTTCATATGCGCTAAGCAACGCTTTTTGAATTTAAAATATTACCTTCCGTGCGGCCGTTTATTAAATCTGAGAGATGGCGAGTCGTCGGCTTCTACCCCCATGCCACGAGTGCTGGGGTGTTCAGGATAAACCTGAGCGCTCTTGTTCCCATTCTCGGCTCCTTCGAGGGAGGCGCTCAGCACAACGAACAAGGCAATCAGACTATAATGCTTTATCACTCTGACTTAGCCATAGAATTCTATAATTTTAAATTTCGGCGAAGCCCCTAGTATTCGGAAGACCAAGTTCAGGGCGCTATCCACGCCTAGGCCGGACAAAGCCGGCTCCTCACTCTAAGCGGCATAAGTCTTTAGGGACTCGAAAACCTCTCAAACAGCGACTGGCTCTCGCCCGATCATGATGGTCAGTTTTAGCTTTCTCTACTGAGCTACTTAACCAAGCTCAACTGGGAACAATCGCAGTAGTTCTCCCAGCGCCACCTTAGCCGATATAACGGAACGTAAGGTACCAAAACATGGGAGCCGGGCAAACCCAACTATTGACCCAAGAAATGATTCGGAGACGATGCATATAATGCTATAAGTTCGGGGTGCCGCACTCGTGAGAGTGTTCGGACTTCTCACATCATATTCTGGGGTACTTAAGCCCCTGGTGTATTGGTCGTACCAAAGTGTACGGTTGCATAATGTCATAACTGAACATATTTACATAAAAAATGAATGCAATAATAGACAAGAGCTATGTATTGTTTATTAAAAGGCTGCTGTGAAAGCAGAACGATACAAATAGTTCGATAAGCAAGAGATGGGATTATTTGACATGTCCCCCTCCAGGGGCAAGCTGCGAGACTTTATGTATAACAGGTATTTAGCTCATTATAGAGACCACCTGGACGTTCGACCTAGCTTGCCGCCTCCCTGGCTCTTGCATCGTGTGTTCGGCGATTGTACTACCGGACAGGCCTTCCGGAGAGTGGAGTCCTGAAAGTAAGAAAAAAGAAATGACAAAATCGGGAGCCCCTAGTGCGGTTGAGCCGTATTTTGGGCGTGCCGTGGTTGTGCCCCTCCCCTTATGCCCATGGTATTTCCAGAGCGTAATTATGTACGCGTGGTACTGGTTTCGCAATTTCGCGAGGGCTGCGGTTGGGGCCGCACTGCTACGCTTGCTCGGAACGTGCTAGGCGGTCTTGTTGTAGGTTACTCCGGGCGCGCTTGACGGTGTCCGGACGTTTAATAGCCGGACTGGAGAATTTCCTTGAGAGGCTACTTTGTACTTCTGCCGCGAGGGCTGCCGTATGCTCGTCCGTTCGGAGAGAGCGTTCGGTGTTTCCATTGACCGTAATGACTCCTCGAGGGCCTGGCATCTTGAGCTTGAGGTATGCGTAGTGCGGCACCGCATTGAACTTTGCAAATGCGGTTCGTCCGAGCAGGGCGTGATAGCCACTACAGAACGGGACTGTATCAAAGATTAACTCCTCGCTTCGGAAATTATCCGGGGATCCGAAGACCACTTCGAGTGTAACTAAGCCTGTACAGTTGGCCTCTACACCTGGTATGATGCCTTTAAAGGTCGTCTTTGTGGGTTTAATCCTTGAGGGAGCTATGCCCATTTTTCGCACTGTATCCTGATAAAGCAGGTTCAGGCTGCTGCCGCCGTCCATAAGGACTCTAGTGAGGTGAAAACCGTCAATGATTGGGTCTAGAACCAATGCGGTGAATCCGCCGTGGCGGATGCTAGTGGGGTGGTCCCTTCGATCAAAAGTGATCGGGCAGGAGGACCATGGGATGAACTTTGGGGCGACTGGCTCCAACGCATATACGTCCCTGAGTGCATGCTTCCGCTCTCTTTTGGGGATGTGGGTTGCGTATATCATGTTCACCGTCCGCACTTGTGGGGGAAAGCCCTTATATCCCCTATTGTTCGGCGGCCGGGGCTCCTCCTCGTCATCGTTGTGCAACCCCTTGTCTCTGTTTTCGGCGCTTAACTTGCCTGCCTGCTTGAACACCCAACAATCCCTGTTGGTGTGATTGGCTGGTATTTCGGGAGTGTCGTGTATTTGGAACGAGCGATCGAGTATTCGGTCCAAACTGGACGGTCCCGGAGTATTTCTTTTGAATGGCATTTTCCGCTGACCGGGTTTAGAGCCTCTGAATCCGGCATTAACTGCCGTATCCTCAGCATTGTCGCCGTTAATGCGGCGCTTATGCTTGTTGCAATGCGACCTGCCATTGTTGTCCTTGGTATCCGAATTACCAGGGCTCTTGGTCAGGTTATTACTACGAGCTAGCTAGCTGTCTTCTCCCGTGCAAAAGCGGGTCATGAGTGTTGTGAGGGCTGCCATGGATTTCGGCTTTTCCTATCCTAGGTGTCGGGCAAGCCATTCGTCACGGATGTTATGTTTGAAGGTTGCGAGGGCCTATGCATCCGGACAGTCGACTATTTGATTTTTCTTGGTTAGGAGCCGTGTCCACAATTGTCTGGCCGATTCCTCTGGCTGCTGAATTATGTGGCTTAGGTCATCGGCGTCTGGTGGTCGCACATAGGTGCCCTGGAAATTGTCGAGGAATGCGGCTTCCAGGTTCTCCCAGCAACCAATTGACTCTGCTGGCAAGCTATTAAGCCAATGACGAGCTGGTCCTTTAAGCTTGAGTGGGAGGTATTTTATAGCGTGTAGATCATCACTGCGGGCCATGTGGATATGAAGGAGATAATCCTCAATCCATACCACAGGATCTGTTGTGCCATCGTATGATTCGATGTTTACAGGTTTAAAACCCTCGGGGATTTGATGATCCATTACTTCATCTGTGAAGCATAGTGGGTGTGCGGCGCCTCTGCACTGGGCTATATCACGACGTAGCTCAAATGAGCATTGTCTGCTGTGTTCGGCCTGGCCGTATTTGCCATATCCAGCATGACGGTTATCGTCACGTGTCGTGGGGCGCCCACGCGATCCGTAAATCGATCTTGTTTGCCTTGCTTTGTCCTCCAATATGTCTCGCAGGTCTCGCGCATTTCCCCATGCCTTAATATTTTTTGAGCGACACCGGGGTGCGGCTTGAGTGGATGGCCGAGAGGCCTCTCTGTCGCGGCCACGAGGTGGCCGGTCGGCCGCGTCATGCACTGGTGATGTAGGTTTAGGTGCTTCCTCCTCTAATCGGGGTAGCAGCCTGCGCTTTGGGTGGCTCTTGGAGGGGAGTTCGATTTCGTACTCTTCGGCCGCAAGGACTTCAGTCCATCTGTCGGCTAGCAAGTCTTGGTCAGCTCTAAGCTGCTGCTATTTTTTATTGAGGCTGCTCGCCGTGGCCATAAGCCTGCGTTTGAAACGCTTTTGTTCGACGGGATCCTCCGGCACGACAAACTCATCGTCGTCGAGGCTTGCCTCGCCTTAGGAGGGAGGCATGTAATTATCGTCCTCTACCTCTCTGTCTGCCGCTCTCTCATGAGGGTTGGCTTCTCCATCCTCCTGTGCTGAATCCTGCTGGAGGGGGTTGTCTTCGGCGCTGTTCGGGGTGTTATTATCTCCCGTGATGGAATCGCCGTTTTTGCTCTGGCGGGATTTAGAGCGGTGCCGCTGACGCCGACGCTTAGGCTGCTTCTTGGAGGGGCATCCTCCATTGTTCCATCGCCATTCCCTTCTTTTGGGGTGTCCACCATGTATATGTCATATGACGAGGTGGCCTTCTAGTGCCCTATAGGCACTGGTTCTTGGTCGTCTCCTGCATCGGCGTCCATACCGTTGATGTCTTCGGAGTCGAAGTCGAGCATGTCGGTTAAATCATCGACAGTGGCAACGAAGTGGGTGGTGGGTGGGCTTTGAATTTCTTCGTCGTCCGCATCCCAACCTTGCTGACCATAGTCCGGCCAGGGCTCTCCTGATAAAGAGAGAGACTTTAGTGAATTCAGAATGTCACCGAAGGGTGACTGCTGAAAGATGTCCGCGGCGGCGAACTTCATGATCGGCGCCCAATCGGGTTCGATCGGCAGGGGCAGAGAAGGTTCGGAGTCCGGAAAGGAGTCCGGCACCTTGGAGTCATGAGCTTCGCAAAGGACAAGGCTGGTATTCGGCTTGATCACCATAGAGATTGCAGCCCCCGAGGCGGTGTCCAACCACCCGTCCTCGATTGGCGCAGTCGGCTCCGAGCTAAGGATCGGAGCGGACACTGGGGCGGCCTCTTGGGCACTGTTCGGTGGCAGAGCTAGATCATGCCCATCGTGACAGTGCGGCGCGCTCGGCTGTGGCTCGAACCTGTCGAAGATCAAGTCTCCACGGATGTCAGCCGTGTAGTTCAAACTTCCAAATCTGACCTGATGGCCAGGGGCGTAGCTTTCGATCTGCTCCAGATGGCCAAGCGAATTGGCCCGCAGAGCAAAGCCGCCGAATACGAAGATCTGTCCGGGGAGAAAAGTCTCACCCTGGACTGCATCGTTGTTGATGATCGGAGGAGCCATCGGGCCTAAAGGTGACGACACAGAGGAACTCTCAATGAAAGCACCAATGTCGGTGTCAAAACCAGCGGATCTCGGGTAGGGGGTCCCGAACTGTGCGTCTAGGCGGATGGTAACAGGAGACAAGGGACACGATGTTTTTACCCAGGTTCGGGCCCTCTCGATGGAGGTAAAACCCTACTCCTGCTTGATTAATATTGATGATATGGGTAGTACAAGAGTCTATCTACCACAGGATCAGAGTGGCTAAACCCTAGAAGCTAGCCTATGGTATGATTGTTGTTCATCCTACGGACTAAAACCCTCCGGTTTATATAGACACCGGAGAGGGCTAGGGTTACATAGAGTCGGTTACAATGGGAGGAGATCTACATATCCGTATCGCCAAGCTTGCCTTCCACGCCAAGGAAAGTCCCATTCGGACACGGGACGAAGTCTTCAATCTTGTATCTTCATAGTCCAGGAGTACGGCCAAAGGTTATAGTCCGTCCATCCGGACTCCCCCTAATCCAGGACTCCCACAGAGTCCTCGGATAGCCGGACTATATACATTGGACGGACTGTTGGGCTATGAAGATACAAGATAGAAGACTTCGTCCCGTGTCCGGGTGGGACTCTCCTTTACGTGGAAGGCAAGCTTGGCGATTCGGATATGTAGATTCCCTTCTCTGTAACCGACTCTGTGTAACCCAAGCCCCATTCGGTGTCTATATAAACCAGAGGGTTTACCTCCATCGAGAGGGCCCGAACCTGGGTAAACATCGTGTCCCCAGTCTCCTATTACCATTCGCCTTAGATGCAGAGCTCGGGACCCCCTTCCCGAGATCCGCCGGTTTTGATACAGACAGGGGCTACTTCAAGAGGAGTTAGACACGTTATGGAAAACACCGGCCAAGACATGGGACGCCAGCAAAGGGGATTATATCTACATGACTATCTCGTTCACGGATATGTCGCAGGCCAGGTGTGCCATGGATATTACGGATGCACGCGGTGCATGGATGATACGACATCTTAGCAGGTAACGTCAAGGAAAGATGGCGGGTGTGGAAAAATCGTGTACATGGGGCATCGAAGATGGCTCGAACCAGATGACCCATGGAGGAACCGTGGAGATCTATTCAATGGTCACGCTGAGCATCGGGGACCTCCACGTAAGCGGAGCGGCACCAAAATCGATGAGCTGTTGAAAAACTGGGAGGAGTGCGCCGCGTCGGGAAAGACGATGAAAAAGGCGTCGGAGCCGCTGCTGAAGGTATGGAAGACGAGGTCTATGGTCTAGGACTTGGAGTACTGGCACAATCTCGATACACCTCATTGCCTTGATCAAATGCATATCTGTAAGAATGTCCTTGAGAGCTTGCCTGCGACACTGATGAACATGCCGGATAAGACCAAGGATGGGCCAAAGGAAAGAAAAGACTTGCAATATTTGAATATCAGGGAAGATCTGCACATGCCGCCCCATAAAAAGTTAGACGAGACAGAGACGGAGACAGAGACACGGGAGAAGAAGGGCAAGAAAATAAAGGAAGAGAAATATTGCCCCCCTTCTTGCTTCACCTTAAGTCAGGCTGAGATCGATCAATTCTTTAACTGCCTTACCGGAGTCCAAGTTAGTTTCGGTTACTGTGGCAAGATAAGCATATATCTAGACACAAACAAGAAAAGGTTCGGCGGGATGAAGTCCCATGACTGTCATGTGATGATGATGCAGATACTACCTGTTGCCCTTAGAGGGATAATGGACAAGCACGTCCGTGACACACTTATTGGTCTCTGCAACTTTTTTGACGTCACTCTTGAAAGTCGATCAGTGTGAAGCAGCTCCGAAGGCTACAGGAAGAGATTGTTGTGATACTGAATGAGCTTGAGATGTATTTCCCGCCCGCGTTCTTTGACGTGATGGTGCATCTGTGTGTCCATATTGTGGAAGACATAATAGACCTGGGGCCGTCATTCCTGCACAACATGATCCCGTTTGAGAGGATGAATGGGATCATCAAAGGATTCATTCATAACATGTCCCGTCCGGATGGAAGCATCGTCCAGGGCTATCTGACACAAGAGTGCATCTCTTTCTGCGAGAATTTTCTATATGGCATAGACCAGCCGCCTAGTGTTAGTGTTGGTTTACCCGTTAACAAGCACGATGGGAGGCTCGAAGGAGAAGGTCACTCCAACGGTCGCAGGGAGCTGCACGTGGCATACTCAAATCGACGCAGCAACTTTGACAAAGCAAACTTGGTAGTGCTACAACACCTAGACGAGGTAGATCCTTTCGTGGCACTGCACAAAGAAATTATCGCAAAGAAGTATCATGACCGGGGGTATGCAGGACGGACGCCGAACTTACTAGAGAGCCCAACTCCACTTTCGTGCATTGGTTCAAAGAGCATATTATTGCTAATCCCCCGGAGGAGGGATCTAAGGACGGATTGCTCATATACGCCTTAGCACATGGCCCCTCGCCCAACCTCGTAACCTATCATGCATACGATATCAACGGATACACGTTCTACATGGAGGCCAAAGATATGGACAGTGATGATCAGAACTCAGGGGTGACGATGGAATGCATGACCAGCAGCGACAATGGCGGGACTGAAATATTTTACGGAAGGGTCGAGGAGATCTGGGAGCTTGACTACTCTGGACTGCACAACACGACGATGTTCCGTGTCAGATGGGCTAAGAATGTTGAAAGAGAAAACCGGAATTTCACTACCATGACTATACCCGATGCCAAGAGCGCTACTGTGAACGATATCGCAAAAAACGAGCCATGGGTACACGCTAAGCACGTGACACAATGCTTCTTTATAATCGACCCGCGCAGTCCCAGCCATGTTGTCATGAGGAGAGGCAAAAGAAACATCATTGGAATGGATGGAGTCGCCAAAGAGGAAGACTACGATTAGTACAGCAACCCAATGAGGGAAGATGACGACGATGATGAAGTATACGTCAAAAGAAGAAGCAATACTACATTACCTAAGAAAAATCATACTCCATGGAAAAGGAAACGTCACAATGAGGGGCTCAATTATTCTTCAACGACCAAGAAGGGAAAGAAGCTGACTCAAAAACGAAAACGTCAACGCTGAGGAACTGTATGTTATCGGTCAAATGATGCTCCTATTTTGTATATGTTCCTATTTTGTTTACACACTCAGCCATTATTATGCATGGGTCCAATGATGTAATATATATGTTCCTATTTTGTGTATACATACTTAACCGTCAAATGATGTAATATATATCGCCTTCCCTTTGTTCACTGCTCTCGGAAAAAAGAAAAGAAAAGTGAGAGAAAATAAAGGAAAATAAAATAGAAGGAAACAAACAGGAAAACTGCTATGTAGCAGCAACGCTTTTGTGAGAAAAGAGCTACATCTAGTCAAGATAGCAGTAGCGATTTCTACACAAAACCGCTATAGCTACCTGGAGTAGCTATAGCGCGTTTTGTTAAAATGTGCTACTGCTATGCTCACTTAACCCCCAAAATCCCCACCCCTCTCGCCATCCCGCCTCTTTTCCCCAAATCCCCACACTCTCTCTTCCCCAGTCGCGCGGTCAGAGCCCTGCCCTCGCCCCCGACCCCGACCCCGGCGTCGGCGCCGGCTCCGGCCCCGACCCCGACCCCCACCCCGGCGCTCGCCCCCGACCCCGACCCCGGCGCTCGCCTACGGCCCCGGCCCCGACCCCTACCCCGGCTCCGGCCCAGGCGCTCGACATCGACTCCGACCCCAACCCCGACCCCAACCCAGGCGCTCGGGCCTGCACCCTCTGTAAGCCCCACACCGCTCCTCGTCTCTCTAGTAGCTAGGGTTCTTTGGTCAAAAGACCTAGGATTTAGTTAGGGCAGATGGTTAATTAGGTTATATATTTGGTTATGAATTTAGCTAGGTTTTTCCTTCAAGTTCTATATTTTTCTTCCTTTTATATGCAAATTTGAAGTGGACATGTGATATGTGGACATGTCATATTTGGAATTTGGACATGTTATTTGGACATGATGATTATGTGTAGGGTAAATGATCCGAGTGGCCTATGTTACGCTGGAATGTTGATTCATTTCGGTTCTGATGAATTTCAGGCGCTCGATATGTCCATTTTTTAGCAAAGGTCATGCCGAAATTTTCCATTAATTTTGGCATGATTTGTGCTAGATAATAGGCATATCGAGTGCCGGGAGTTGTTGGGAAACAACATTCCGGCAAACATAGATTTCATTTTTATATCATTTCTCATTTTTTCACAGTTTTGGAATTAAATGAGGAGACTTAATCATAGGAAACATGTCGAACAACGAAGAAACTGGTCCTTCTGACCAAGATGCAAACGAGATGGATTATGAGGGTGAACAAGAGTACCTTGACTATTTGACTGCTAAGAAAAGTCAAGGTTTGCAAGTCGGCCTCGATGATGGTACTGACGCCGACATCGACACCAACGGCGCCAGCACCAATGGCGGCGCCGAGACCGGCTGGGAAGGTACCGGCGGGGAAGGTACCGGCACCGATGCCGCTGCCGAAAATAAGAAGCAGAAGAAGCAAAGGATACAAAAACCTAACAAACTAGGGATTGGACGACTGGTGATCAAAAATATGGCACCTGGCAAGTTTGAGCCATTAGAGCCGGAAGAACCTCGCAAGTGCTATGGGAACCAAGTAGGATGCATCCTATGGGAATGCGCGGGTGTCAATGATGATGACTTAAGGAGTAAAGAACATTTGACGCAGTTGCTCCTGACGAAATTGCACAAGAGATTCAAGTTTCCCAACTGGGATGACAACATAGAACAACCGTGGGATGATCCGAAGATGAAAAAGATTAACAATCATGCCATGGGCATGTTCAGCAATGATTTGGTCTCATGGAAAGGGTGGGTGAAACGAGCTATTGATGTTGAGGAACCCCTGTCCAAGATTCTGGAGGAAAATCCAACACTTACGGAAGAGGAGTTCGAAAAGTTCAAGGACACTTGCGCTACCGAGGTAGCTAAGGCTAAGGCTGTGAAATTCAAGAGCCTTCAACAAAGGAACACGGGGAAGCAGCTGAGGACGTGAAAAAAACAGCCGAGGAGAAAAATGAGTTGCTACAGCAGACAGTCAATGCAGCTGTAACTACATGCAGAAATGATTTCGCTACTAACTTGGTTCCAGCTATCATCAACTGGACGAAGGAAAATCTAGACAAGACGGTACATGATTTCCCATTGCCCAGTTTCGGCGCGAGCAACTCCGTGAACAACAACACCACGACACTATCACTTTCTCACGCAACCGGGCCTCCTCTCGCACACGCTCCCACTCATAGTAGCCTATCCTCAGTCTCTGGCGTGCTAGGTGGGCCTTCGTCTTTGGCTGAGCTCGACTGCCTCACGTAATTGTCACACCAACATATATATATATATAGAGAGAGAGAGAATATTCCATTTTCGTTGCCTTTCGGATGTTTTACGCCACATACATGTGTTTGCAGGCCGACGAAACCTCGTGCACCATACTCTACTTGATTAAAGGCCAGAAGGTGGACATGGGAAATGGGGTGATAATGAACCCATTGCAACCCACGTTCCACAACCAGCCGATCCCCGCTAGGCACTTCAGGGTTAACTTGTCTAGTGTGAAATTGGGGCCCGAGGATTTGCCTCCTCCAGTATGGCATGTGGGAGAGGACGAGAGACCCCGCCGCGGATTGGAAGCTACAAGGGTTGGGTGCTGCTATGGCCGAAGAATCTTCTTCGTCTGGAGCCGGCCGAGGGCACACCAATAACCACACATCAACAAGCATGTGCGGAGACCACCACCCCTCCTACGCAATTACCAGCTCCTGTAGTGTCGGGTGAGAGTAGCGGACGACGTGATGAAGGGGTGCAATAGTACTGGCTGATGTAATCGGTCCTATAGAATAGAGAATGGATGATGAGATGGAGGTCGACACAATGGCTTTCCTCAATACAAATGCGTATGACTGTGAGTTAGATATGATGAGTAAACCATATAACGAATCGGGCTATCAGCATGTTAATGAGGATATGGATGATCTGCCCGGGCAGGAAGGTCATATCAGGCATTGCAAGAAGTCTATCTTCATGAAATCTTCACAGGAAACGCCTGAAGATGCCGCCTTAACACAGACTCAACTAGTCGGGGGTCGTACAGTGCTTAGCCCGACAACACTGGGGCAGGGGTTAAGGAAGGGTTTGGAAGGTGTGCCCAAGAAAAAGGAGAGGAAGAGACCGGGGAAAATAGCTGCCTCCAAACAAGCCAGAGCACATAACAGCCAGATGATGGATTCTGAAGAGTATGTACCCGTGAAAGGTGCAGCCATGTTCCTGTTGGGGAACGTAGTAATTTCAAAAAAAATCCTACGCACACGCAAGATCATGGTGATGCATAGCAACGAGAGGGGAGAGTGTTCTCCACGTACCCTCATAGACCATAAGCGAAAGCGTTATGACAACACGGTCGATGTAGTCATACGTCTTCACGATCGACCGATCCTAGTACCGAACGTACGACATCTCCGTGATCTGCACATGTTCAGCTCATCACGTCCCACGAACTCACGATCCAGTAGAGCTTCGAGGGAGAGTTCCGTCAGCACGACGGCGTGATGATGATGTTGATGAAGCTACGGACGCAGGGCTTCGCCTAAGCACCGCTACGATATGACCGAGGTGGATTATGGTGGAGGGGGGCACCGCACTCGGCTAAAAGATCAATGATCAACTTGTGTGTCTCGGGATGCCCCCTGTGCCCGTATATAAAGGAGCTAGGGGGGAGGCGGACGACCAAGGAGGAGGGCGCGCCAAGGGGGGAGTCCTACTCCCACCGGGAGTAGGACTCCTCCTTTCCTAGTAGGAGTAGGAGAGGGGGAAGGAAGGAGAGGGAGAGAGGAAGGAAAGAGGGGGCGCCGCCCCCTCCTTGTCCAATTCGAACTCCCAAGGGGGGGGGCATGCGGCCAACCCTAGGACCTCCCCTCTCTCTCTCACAAGGCCCATGTTGGCCCATTAGATCCCTCGGGGGTTCCGATAACCTCCCGGCACTCCGATAAATACCTGGTGACCCTCGAAACTCATCCGGTGTCCGAATATAGTCATCCGATATATAGATATTTATGTCTCGACCATTTTGAGACTCCTCGTCATGTCTGTGATCATATCCAGGACTACGAACTACCTTCAGTACATAAACTCATAATACCGATCGTCACCGAACATTAAGCGTGCGGACCCTACGGGTTCGCGAACTATGTAGACATGAACGAGAAACGTCTCTGGTCAATAACCAATAGCGGAAGCTGGATGCTCATATTGGCTCCTACATATTCTACGAAGATCTTTATCGGTCAAACTGCATAACAATATACGTTGTTCCCTTTGTCATCGGTATGTTACTTGCCCGAGATTTGATCGTCGGTATTTCAATACCTAGTTCAATCTCGTTACCGGCAAGTATCTTTACTTGTTCCATAATGCGTCATCCCGCAACTAACTCATTAGTCACATTGCTTGCAAGGCCTATAGTGATGTGCATTACCGAGAGGGCCTAGAGATACCTCTCCGACAATCGGAGTGACAAATCCTAATCTTGATATATGCCAACTCAACAAGTACCATCGGACACACCTGTAGAGCACCTTTATAATCACCCTGTTACGTTATGATGTTTGGTAGCACACAAGGTGTTCCTCTGGTAATCAGGAGTTGCAGAATCTCATAGTCATAGGAACATGTATAAGTTATGAAGAAAGCAATAGCAGTAAATAAAATGATCAAGTGCTAAGCTAACGGAATGGGTCAAGTCAATCACGTCTTTCTCCCAATGATGTGACCCCGTTTATCAGATGACAACTCATGTCAATGGTTAGGAAACCTTAACCATCTTTGATCAACAAGCTAGTCAAGTAGAGGCATACTAGTGACACTATGTTTATCTATGTATTCACACATGTAATATGTTTCCGGTTAATACAATTCTAGCATGAATAATAAACATTTATCATGAAATAAGGAAATAAATAATAACTCTATTATTGCCTCTAGGGCATATTTCCTTCAGTCTCCCACCTGCACTAGAGTCAATAATCTAGATTACACGGTAATGATTCTAGCTAACACCCATGGAGTCTTGGTGCTGATCATGTTTTGCTCGTGAGAGAGGCTTAATCAATGGGTCTGTAACATTCAGATCCGTATGTATCTTGCAAATCTCTGTCTCCCACCTGGACTTGATCATGGATGAAATTGAAGCGTCTCTTGATGTGTTTGGTTCTCTTGTGAAATCTAGATTCCTTTGCCAAGGCAATTGCACCAGTATTGTCACAAAAGATTTCATTGGACCCGATGCACTAGGTATGACACCTAGATTGGATATGAACTCCTTCCTCCAGACTCCTTCATTTGCTGCTTCCGAAGCAGCTATGTACTCCGCTTCACACGCAGATCCCGCCACGACACTTTAGTTAAAACTGCACCAACTGACAGCTCCACCGTTCAATATAAACACGTATCCGGTTTGCAATTTAGAATTGTCTGGATCAGTGTAAAAGCTTGCATCGACGTAACCATTTACGACGAGCTCTTTGTCACCTCCGTAAATGAGAAACATATCCTTAGTTCTTTTCAGGTATTTCAGGATGTTCTTGACTGCTGTCCAGTGATCCACTCCTGGATTACTTTGGTACCTCCCTGCTAAACTAATAGCAAGGCACACATCATGTCTGGTACACAACATTGCATACACGATAGAGCCTATGGCTGAAGCATAGGGAACATTTTTTATTTTCTCTCTATCTTCTGCAGTGGTTGGATATTGAGTCTTACTCAACTTCACAGCTTGTAACACATGCAAGAACCATTTCTTTGCTTGATCCATTTTTAACTTTTTCAAAGCTTTATCAAGGTATGTGCTTTGTGAAAGTCCAATTAAGCATCTTGATCTATCTCTATAGATCTTGATGCCCAATATATAAGCAGCTTCACCGAGGTCTTTCATTGAAAAACTCTTATTCAAGTATCCTTTTATGCTATCCAGAAATTCTCTATCATTTCCAATCAATAATATGTCGTCCACATATAGTATTAGAAATGCTACAAAGCTCCCACTCACTTTCTTGTAAATATAGGCTTCTCCAAAAGTCTGTATAAAACCATATGCTTTGATCACACTATCAAAATGTTTATTCCAACTCCGAGAGGCTTGCACTAGTCCATATATGGATCGTTGGAGCTTGCACACTTTGTTAGCACCTTTTGGATCGACAAAACCTTCTGGTTGCTTCATATACAACTCTTCTTCTAGAAATCCATTCAGGAATGCAGTTTTGACATACATTTGCCAAATTTCATAATCATAAAATGCAGAAATTGCTAACATGATTCGGACAGACTTAAGCATCACTATGGGTGAGAAAGTCTCATCGTAGTCAACCCCTTGAACTTGTCGAAAACCTTTCGCAACAAGTCAAGCTTTGTAGATAGTAACATTACTGTCAGCATCAGTCTTCTTCTTGAAGATCCATTTATTCTTGATGGTTTGCCGATCATCGGGCAAGTCAACCAAAGTCCACACTTTGTTCTCATACATGGATCCCATCTCAGATTTCATGGCCTCAAGCCATTTTGCGGAATCTGTGCTCATCATCGCTTCCTCATAGTTCATAGGTTCGTCATGGTCAAGTAACATGACCTCCAGAATAGGATTACCGTACCACTCTGATGCGGATCTTACTCTTGTTGACCTACGAGGTTCGGTAGTAACTTGATCTGAAGTTTCTTGATTAATATCATTAGCTTCCTCACTAATTGGTGTAGGTGTCACAGGAACCGGTTTCTGTGATGAACTACTTTCCAATGAGGGAGCAGGTATAGTTATCTCATCAAGTTATACTTTCCTCACACTCACTTCTTTCGAGAGAAACCCCTTCTCTAGAAAGGATCCATTCTTAGCAACGAATGTCTTGCCTTCGGATCTGTGATAGAAGGTGTACCCAACAGTCTCCTTTGGGTATCCTATGAAGACACATTTCTCTGATTTGGGTTCGAGCTTATCGGGTTGAAGTTTTTTCAAATAAGCATTGCAGCCCCAAACTTTAAGAAATGACAACTTTGGTTTCTTGCCAAACCATAGTTCATAAGGCATCGTCTCAACATATTTAGATGGGCCCTATTTAACATGAATGCAGCTGTCTCTAAAGCATAACCCCAAAATGATAGCGATAATCAGTAAGAGACATCAAAGATCGCACCATATGTAATAAAGTACGGTTACGACATTTGGACACACCATTATGCTGTGGTGTTCCGGGTGGCGTGAGTTGCGAAACTATTCCTCATTGTTTCAAATGAAGACCAAACTTGTAACCCAAATATTCTCCTCCATGATCAGATCATAGAAACTTTATTTTCTTGTTATGATGATTTTCCACTTCGCTCTGAAATTCTTTGAACTTTTCAAATGTTTCAGACTTATGTTTTGTTAAGTAAATATAACCATATCTGCTTAAATCATCTGTGAAGGTGAGAAAATAACGATACCCACCGCGAGCCTCAATATTCATTGGACCACATACATCAGTATGTATCCATCTCCAAAGCACCGTCATGATCACCATCGTCAGCGGCGCGACACCTTGATCTCCATCATAGCATCGTTGTCGTCTCGCCAACTATTGCTTCTACGACTATCGCTACCGCTTAGTGATAAAGTAAAGCAATTACATGGCGATTGCATTTTATACAATGCTCCTGCCAGTTGCCGATAACTCTGTTAGAAAACATGATCATCTCATACAATAAAATTTAGCATCATGTCTTGACCATATCACATCACAACATGCCCTGCAAAAACAAGTTAGACATCCTCTACTTTGTTGTTGCAAGTTTTACGTGGCAGCTACAGGCTGAGCAAGAACCGTTCTTACCTACGCATCAAAACCACAACGATATTTCGTAAAGTTAGTGATGTTTTCACCTTCAACAAGGACCGGGCATAGCCACACTCAATTCAACTAATGTTGGAGAAACTGACACCCGCCAACCACCTATGTGCAAAGCACGTCGGTAGAACCAGTCTCACATAAGCGTACGTGTAATGTTGGTCCGGGCCGCTTCATCCAACAATACCGCCGAATCAAAGTATGACATGCTGGTAAGCAGTATGACTAGTATCGCCCAGAACTCACTTGTGTTCTACTCGTGCATATAACATTTACACATAAACCTGGCTCGAATACCACTATTGGGGAACGTAGTAATTTCAAAAAAATTCCTACGCACACGCAAGATCATTGTGATGCATAGCAACGAGAGGGGAGAGTGTCGTCCACGTACCCTCGTAGACTGTAAGCAGAAGCGTTATGACAACACGGTTGATGTAGTCATACGTCTTCACGACTGACCGATCCTAGTACCGAACGTACGGCACCTCCACGATCTGCACACATTCAGCTCGGTGACATCCCACAAACTCACGATCCACTAGAGCTTCGAGGGAGAGTTTTGTCAGCACGATGGCGTGATGATAGTTTTGATGAAGCTACCGATGCAGGGCTTCGCCTAAGCACCGCTATGATATGACCGAGGTGGATTATGGTGGAGGGGGGCACCGCACATGGCTAACCGATCAATGATCAACTTGTATGTCTTGGGGTGCCCCCTGCCCCTGTATATAAAGGAGCTAGGGGGGAGGCGGCCGACCAAGGAGGAGGGCGCGCCAAGGGGGGAGTCCTACTCCCACCGGGAGTAGGACTCCTCCTTTCCTAGTAGGAGTAGGAGAGGGGGCAGGAAGGAGAGGGAGAGAGGGAGGAAAGAGGGGGTGCCGCCCCCCTCCTTGTCCAATTCGGACTCCCAAGGGGGAGGGCAGCCCTAGGTCCTCTCCTCTCTTTCCCACAAGGCCCATGTTGGCCCATTAGATCACCCGGGGGTTCTGATAACCTCCCAACACTCTGATAAATATCCGGTGACCCCCGGAACTCATCTGATGTCCTAATATAGTCATCCAATATATCGATCCTTATGTCTCGACCATTTCGAGACTCCTCGTCATGTCCGTGATCATATCCGGTATTCCGAACTACCTTCAGTACATCAAAACACATAAACTCATAATACCGATCGTCACCGAACGTTAAGCGTGTGGACCCTACAGGTTTGAGAACTATGTAGACATGACTGAGACATGTCTCTGGTCAATAAAAAATAGGAGAACCTGGATGCTCATATTGGCTCCTACATATTCTATGAAGATCTTTATCGGTCAAACCGCATAACAACATACATTGTTTCCTTTGTCATCGGTATGTTACTTTCCTGAGATTCGATCGTAGGTATTTCAATACCTTGTTCAATCTCATTACCGGCAAGTATCTTTACTCGTTCCATAATGCATCATCCTGCAACTAACTCATTAGTCACATTGCTTGCAAGGCTTATAGTGATGTGCATTACCGCGAGGGCCCAGAGATACCTCTCCGACAATTCGGAGTGACTAATCCTAATCTTGATATATGCCAACTCAACAAGTACCATCGGAGACACCTGTAGAGCACCTTTATAATCACGCAGTTATGTTGTGACGTTTGGTAGCACAGAAAGTGTTCCTACGGTAATCGGGAGTTGCATAATCTCATAGTCATAGGAACATGTATAAGTTATGAAGAAAGCAATATAAGTAAACTAAAACGATCAAGTGCTAAGCTAACAGAATGGGTCAAGTCAATCACATCATTCTCCCAATGATGTGATCCCATTTATCAAATGATAACTCATGTCAATGGTTAGGAAACCTTAACCATCTTTGATCAACGAGCTAGTCAAGTAGAGGCATACTAGTGACACTATGTGTGTCTATGTATTCACACATGTATTATGTTTCCGGTGAATACAATTCTACAATGAATAATAAACATTTATATTGAAATAAGGAAATAAATAATAACTTTATTATTGTCTCTAGGGCATATTTCCTTCTGTTCCATCTCACGGACGAGCCAATGCTACTGCCGAAACCGCTGGAGGCACTATCAGGGGATCTCAGGAGACTGCACGACCATGTGATGTCGATTGAGAAAAGCCTACTAGCCTCGAAGGATCCAGGATATCCGACATACGCGGCTCGTGTGCCTAGGGGGAAGTGCTACATCAACACACGGCCCGCGGAGGTGTTCTTCCTGCGGTTTGACCATATCTTTGAGATGTTTCTGACAAGGCGGCTCGATTTTACAATCGTCCGACTTTTTGCGCTACATATGAGCTCCTTCATGAAGAGAGAAGAAGTCTCGCAAATCTATGTGGCGGATCTGTACTACATGCACGAGTCTTTCTTGAGTCTCGACGACTTTGAGCGTGAAACTGCTAGGGAGTACCTCCAAAACTTCATGGTACAGAATAAGGACCAGGAAATTGTCCTCCTACCTTATCATCCAAAGTAATTCAGTTCTGGACAACCCTTTCGTACATTTCAATCATTCTTTCTCACTCATATGGAGAATAATTTGAGGTGTCTTTTCCCTGCAGCAACGGGCGCGCCATCCTTATCATTCTTTACCCGCGAGTCTCCCACGCCGTGTATTTCGACCCTTCCAGAGACTACGAGAAGAAGGACTACACCCACATAATGAATATTCTAGATGATGCTCTCCAGGGCTTCAGCATTAGAGGTGGCCACGTGCAGATCAGGAAACAAAGGAACAAGAAGATGAGTTTCGCGCATAAAATTAACTTATGCTACATCCATGTCCCAAAACCAAGCAAGAAAGATGGATTCTACATCCTCCATCTCATGATTGAGTTCAGCACGGATCACCAAAAGCTTCACATCACAAACAAAAATGATGATCATATCCACAAGTGGGTAGAATCTCATGGAGAAGCGGATTATAAACTTAGAGATGACTTCTTTCGCATCCAAAGGGACATTGCGACGATCAGCATGAAAGAAGTCATCGATGAGAAGGAGATGTTCCACCACGGCCCTATATCGCGAGGTGACGTCCGAACTCACATAGGCATGCAACGTCATGACCTCATGCCATTCAAGAAGCTAGGGTTCATCCTTGATAATATGGAAGGATGGAACTTCTAGTGATTTACGATGCCGATGATGATGATATGTGTCGGTTGAACCTGTATACTTTCTGTAGCGATGACACTTTGTGATGTCCACGGTCCCTGCCAAACTTGTGTAACGCTACTTTGTTAGTTTGGGTATGATGATCTGCGTACCTCTAGTTAATTTTGCGTACTGTATGTTTCATCCAGTTGCTAACCCTTTCTTTTTCGTGTTGCTATAGTACATTTTGTTGCATATGATTGTACATCCTCTTGATGAAGATGCATATCTAACAGGTACCTAGCTTCTTGATGGCGAGATGGTAGTGCTATGTCGTGTACAAAGGGAAGGTTCCGATGGTGTACAACGAGTGGATTGAGAGTCAGGCGCAAGTGAATGGGGTCTCAGGCGCCAGCCATAAAGGCTTCAAAAGCAGACAAGAAGGAGAAGCTAGTTACTTTAGGTTCACGCTAGCGCGAGAGAGGACTCGTAACCGACGCCTCATGTACTGCATAGTTCCGTGCTCACTCATAGTGATAGCTCTTCTCGCGTATATCATTGTTTAGATGGATGACATTGTAGTTGCAAGTATTCGAGACTTGCATGTATCGCTATTTTCGAGATGATGATGAGATACGACTTTGTGTTGGATGATGATTATGATGAGACTATTTGTATGTAAATGCTATGATTACATTTCTGTTCTTGTAGCCATTTGTATGTGTATCATGATGACATTTGTATGTGCTAAAGATTCTTGTATAAAGCCTATTCAAATACAAAACAAATATGCAGGAAAAAATAATCAATATCTACTAAAATTAGCAGTAGAGAGTGGAGAAAAGTTAGCAGCAGCGTGCAAGTAGCAGTAGCGCATCCAGGCAAAGCGTGCTAGAGCTATTAGCAGTAGCGAGCTTCCATAGGGCACGCTGCTGCTACACTTGTATAGTAGTAGCGCAGGCGCACACGCGCTGCTGCTATGGATTAGCTGTAGCGCCTTATCAGTAGCGCCAGCCCCCGCGCTACTGATGTACCTAGAACCCGCACTGCTGCTAGGCTTTTCCCTAGTAGTGTTATTACCTACGCATCAAAACCACAACGATTTTTCATCAAGTGTGCTGGACTGGACGTAGTCAAACTCGATTAAACTAAAGTTGGAGAAACAAACACCCGCCAGCCACCTGTGTGCAAAGCACGTCGGTAGAACCAGTCTCATGAACGCGGTCATGCAATGCCAGTCCAGGCCGCTTCATCCAACAATACCTCCGAATCAATGTAAGACATTGGTGGTAAGTAGTATGACTATTATCGCCCATAACTCTTTGTGTTCTACTTGGCTCGGATGCCACTGTTGGGGAATGTAGCATGCAATTTCAAAAAAATTCCTACGATCACACAAGATCTATCTTGGAGATGCATAGCAATGAGAGGGGGAGAGTGTGTCCACGTACCCTCGTAGACCGAAAGCGAAAGCGTTAGTTAACATGGTTGATGTAGTCGAATGTCTTCATGATCCAACCGATCCAAGTAACGAACGCACGACACCTCCGTGTTCAGCACACGTTCAGCACGATGACGTCCCTCGAACTCTTGATCCAGTAGAGGGTCGAGGGAGAGTTTCGTCAGTACGACAACGTGGCGACGGTGTTGATGATGTGATCCACGCAAGGCTTTGCCTAAGGACTACGATGCTATGACCAACGTGGTACATTATTGAGGGGGGCACCGCACACGGCAAAGAAAAATTGATGTGCCTTTGGGGTGCCCCCGCCCCCATATATAAAGGAGGAGAGGGAGGAGGCCCGCGGCCTAGAGGGGGCGTGCCAAGGGGGATTCCAACTAGGATTCCCAATCCTAGTTGGTCTCCCTTTCCTATTCCAAGAAGGAGAAGGGGGGAAGGAGAGGGAGAGGTAAAGATGGGGCCGCTCCCCCTTCCCCTTGTCCAATTCGGACTCCCTTGGGGGGGCACCCTGCGGGCTCCCCTCTCCTACTCCCTTATGGCCCATTAAGGCCCATAACTTCCACGTGGGGTTCCAGTAACCCCTCGGTTCCCCGATAAATATCCGAAACATCCCGAAACTATTCTGGTGTCCGAATACCTTCATCCAATATACCAATCTTTATTTCTCGACCATTTCGAGACTCCTCATCATGTCTGTGATCTCATCTGGGACTCTGAACAAACGTCGGTCATAATAATACATAACTCTTAATACAAATCGTCATTGAACATTAAGTGTGCGAACCCTACGGGTTCGAGAACTATGTACACATGATTGAGACACATATCCAATCAATAACCAATAGCAGAACCAGGATGCTCATATTGGCTCCTACATATTCTACAAAGATCTTTATCGGTCAAACCGCACAACAACATACGTTGTTCCCTTTGTCATCGGTATGTTATTTGCTTGAGATTCGATCGTCGGTATCATCATACCTAGTTCAATCTCGTTACTGGCAAGTCTCTTTACTCGTTCCGTAGTGCTTCATCCTGCAACTAACTCATTAATCACATTGCTTGCAAGGCTTATAGTGTTGAGCATTACCGAGAGGGCCCAGAGATACCTCTCCGATACACGGAGTGACAAATCCTAATCTTGATCTATGCCAACTCAACAAACACCTTCGGAGACACCTGTAGAGCATATTTACAATCACCCGGTCTTGTTGTGACATTTGATAGCTTACAAGGTATTCCTCCGGTATTCGGGAGTTGCATAATATCATAGTCAGAGGAACATGTATAAGTCATGAAGAAAGTAGTAGCATTAAAACTGTAACGATCATAATGCTAAGCTAACGGATGGGTCTTGTCCATCACATCATTCTCTAATGATGTGATCCCATTCATCAAATGACAACACATGTCTATGGTTAGAAAACATAAACATCTTTAGTTAACGAGCTAGTCAAGTTGAGGCATACTAGGGACACTATGTTTTGTCTATGTATTCACACATGTACTAATTAAGTTTCTAGTTAATACAATTCTAGCATGAATAATAAACATTTATCATGATATAAGGTAATATAAAAAACAACTTTATTATTGCCTCTAGGGCTTATTTCCTTCAAGATGTTGGTGGTAAGCAGTATGACTATTATCGCCCACAACTCTTCGTGTTCTACTCGTGCATATGATCTACCGATAGACCTGGCTCGGATGCCACTCTTGGGCAACGTAGCATGTAATTTCAAAAAAAATCCTATGATCACGCAAGATCTATCTAGGAGATGCATAGCAACGAGAGGGGGAGAGTGTGTCCATGTACCCTCATAGACTGAAAGCGGAAGCGTTATGTTAACGCGGTTGATGTAGTCGAACATTTTCACGATCCAACCGATCTAGCACAGAACGTACGACACCTCCGAGTTCAGAACACATTCAACTCAATGACATCCCTCGAACTCTTGATCCAGCAGAGGGTCAAGGGAGAGTTTCGTCAACACGACGGCGTGATGACGGTGTTCATGATGTGATCCGCACAGGGCTTCGCCTAAGCACTACGATAATACTATCGGAGGAGTAAACGGTGGAGGGGGGCACCGCACACGGCTAGTAGAATAACTGTTGTGCTTTGGGGTGCCCCCTGCCCCCGTATCTAAAGGAGAGGCGAGGAGGCGGCCAGCCTAGGGGCACGCTAAGTGTGGGGAGTCCTACTAGGACTCCTAGTCCTAGTAGGATTCCCCTTTCCTATTCCGGAGAAAGGGGGAAGGGGAAAGAGGTGGAGGAGAAGAAGGAAAGGGGGGCCGCGCCCCCCACCCCTAGTACAATTCGGTTTGGGCTTGGGGGGGGGGCGCCCTCCTCCACCTGGCCGCCAGCTTCCTCTTTCCACTATGGCCCATGAAGGCCCAATAGTCCCTCGGGGGGCTCAGGTAACCTCCCAGTACTCTGAAACTTATCCGATACTTCTCGAAACCATTCTGGTGTCTGAATGTAACCTTCCAATATATCAATCTTTACCTCTCGACCATTTCGAGACTCCTCGTCATGTCCATGATCTCGTCCGAGACTCCAAACAAACTTCGGTCACCAAAACACATAACTCATAAAACAAATCGTCATCGAACGTTAAGCATGCAGACCCTACAGATTCGAGAACTATGTAGACATGATCGAGACACATCTTCGATAAATAACCAATAGCGGAACCTGGATGCCCATATTGGTTCCTACATATTCTATGAAGATCTTTATCGGTTAAACCGCACAACAACATATGTTGTTCCCTTTGTGATCGGTATCTTACTTGCCCGAGATTCGATCGTCGGTATCTTCATACCTAGTTCAATCTCGTTATTGGCAAGTCTCTTTACTCGTTCCGTAATGCATCATCCTGTAACTAACTCATTAGTCACATTGCTTGCAAAGCTTATAATGATGAGCATTACCGAGAGGGCCCAGAGATACCTCTCTGATACACGGAGTGACAAATCCTAATCTCGATCTATGCCAACTCAACAAACACCTTCGGAGACACCTGTAGAGCATCTTTATAATCACCCAGTTACGTTGTGATGTTTGATAGCACAGAAGGTGTTCCTCTGGTATTTGGGAGTTACATAATCTCATAGTCAGAGGAACATGTATAAGTCATGAAGAAAGCAATAGCAGTAAAACTTATCAATCATTATGCTAACCTAATGGATGGGTTTGTCCATCACATCATTCTATAATGATGTGATCCCGTTCATCGAATGACAACACATGTCTATGGTCAGGAAACATAACCATCTTTGATTAACGAGCTAGTCAAGTAGAGGCATACCAGGGACACTCCGTTTTGTCTATGTATTCACACATGTACTAAGTTTCCGGTTAATACAATTCAAGCATGAATAATAAAGATTTATCATGATATAAAGAAATATAAATAACAACTTCATTATTCCCTCGAGGGCATATTTCCTTCACGCTCCTCCCTTCGTCCCTGAGTGCATTAAACCAAAATGTCTTGCACATGGGTATGAAGGAGAAGCAATCCCCATGACAACAGTCGACATTCTTATTCTCTCATATATAGTGGACACACTCCCTCACCAATTTTTTGACCGTCGGTGATGTTCGTTACTCCTCCTTCCCCTAGTGCATAACAAGGAGAAGAAGGTGAAACGACCCCCACGACAATAGTCGGGATTCTTAATCTCTCATATATGGTGCAGACTTTCTCCCTCACTCATTTTTTGATTGTCATGTATGGAGCCTCAATAGACTTAAAGTCAACCCGAAATTTCGTTTAATTATATTTCTAGAAAATCCAGGCCACTCGATATTTCCTACATATTCTAGCACAAGTCATGCCAAAATTCATGAAAAAATCCGGCATGACCTTTGGTAAAAAAGGGCATATCGAGCGCCAAAAATTTGCCGGAACGGAAATTAGTCAACACTCCGGTAAAACATAGGCCACTCGGAGGTGTTACCTGCAAACATGGCCGACCACTTGGGCAAGCACATATCCTATTTGAGCAACACAAGATATACATGTTTATATCTACATCATATGAGCATTCAAACTTGATGGTCACCTCGAGGTCGGAGGGGGTCGGTGACGGGGATGACAGCGGAGATGATGCAGAGGCTCCGTACATCGTCAAATATTATCACTAATAATCAAAACTAAAATATATCAAAATTAGTATTCAAATTAGCATGCATTCAATAAGCAAAACTAAATCATCTCCTGCGTCCGTACATCGTCGAATATTATCACTAATACATCTCAAATAGTATCATACATATAACATCACTAATACAGCTAGCACCCTAGCGAATGATGGGTATCGACACAGGCGGTGGACAACCAAAGAGAAATAACCATCACAGTATCATAGCTCCAGTGAGATCCCTGAAGAACCTTCCAGGTATTGTCAAACCTGCCTTCCAATGCAACCATGTAGCGATGGACGTGCTCGTCCTCCTCGCTGACACAATGACATACCACCTCCACAAGGGATGAAAGCCTCCGTGACTGCCACCAAAGAAGGTTCGGGTCAACGACGGGCTGGCTCCTCACCAAGCTGCGCGCCCTGGAAGGTAGCACCTCCCAGTACCAGCCCGGCGGAGCCTAGTCCCAGACATGGCTCCTCTGATCAAGGAGGCCTCCTCCATCGAGTCGACGACGAGGATGCGGGATAGGCATCGTCGACGTCGATGCGGGAATAAATGCTTTAACTAAAAAAACAAAAAAATGTGACATGTTCAAAATATGACATGTCCACTTCAAAACGAATCAACCTATAATTATGTTAAATACACCTAAAACACCTAAATTCTATTAACATGGTTCGATCATAACTAGGGTTCATACTACATTATTCTAAGATTAAACACCTAAAATACCTAAGTTAAATTAAAAACATGGGGTGGCTGGTCTCACCTCGAGGTCGGAGGGGGTCGGTGATGCTGACAACGGCGGGGATGATGCAGGGGCTCCTTGATTTCTGCAAAAACAAAATATAAACAAAAATATTATTATCGTCATCTTAGGACTTAGTAAAACTCCATAAGCTATCAAGTAAATATCCAATTTGATTCCAAATAAAATTTTCAACTGTCTGCAATTTGTTTCCTAAACCCAAAGAACATTATTATCCTCATTTTTCACCTATTGTCTACTTATTAAACCATATAAAAATGCCCTAATTTCACATAACTTAGAGTTTGATTGCTGAAATATATTTCAAAATATACTATGAACCCTAGAAAAATCCCTAATTTCAGAATATAACAAGTAGAGGACATTTTTTACAAACTAAATGTAGTAAAATACAAACTATAATATAGAAACTATAAACTATAAAGTATAAACATAACTGTAAACTACAAACTAGAAACTAGAACATTTCCAAACTATAAATAGTACGAACCCTAGAAGGGAGGAGGGAGGAGGACCGAGGAGGGAGGAGGGCCGGCGGTGGCTGGAGGAGGAAGGTTGGCGGCGGCTCGAGGCAGGAGGGAGGAGCTCACGTAGGGCGTCGACGGAGGAGTGGAGGAGAAGGAGCTCTCGGACGGCGCCAATGCGGCGATGACGGGAGAAGCACGACGTAGTACACCGAGAGAGGGAGACACTACAGGAATCTGCTACTTTGCCATCTGCCACGGCGAACGGCAAAGGCATGGATGGCGGACGGCAAAGACCTTTGCCGTCAGCCGCGGACGGCAAAAGGTGACGGCAAAGTAGGGGACGACAAAGAGCTGCGTTGTCGTCTGCTTCGGGCAGCTGGTGGCAAAGGGGCCTTTGCCATCAGCAGTGGACGGCAAAGAAGACGGACGGCAATAAATGCGTTGTTACTCCGTTAGGTGGTTAATGACAGGCCTTTGCCGTCCGCTGCGGACGGCAAAGCCTTTGCCGTCTGCTGCTGATGGCAAATTGACCAAATTGGTCAGCCTCCCAGGAAGCACAGTTGCCTGCCACGTGGCCTCTTTGCCGTCCGCTACTAATGGCAAAGAGCCCTTTGCCGTCGGTGGCAGACGGCAAAGAGCCTGCATATTGTCTCTTTTTTTTTGTTTTTTTCACAGCAAATATATATGACATATATAGATATATTTCCATATCACATATCCAGCACATAAGTTTCATATCACATATCACATCAGTTTCATCCATACACATTGTTCATACATAAGCAAGTTCCATCCATACACATTGTTCATACATAAGCAAGTTCCACCCATATACATATTACAATGCAAAGTTTCGTCAAGATAGCAAGTTCTATCATAGCAAGCTAGATACAACGCAAAGTTTCATCAAAGGAAAAGCAAGCACTCCATCATAGCAAGCTAGCTTCCATGAAGTGAATGAAATCTGCAAAATGGTAAATAAGAAAGTTAGAAATAGGTGACTAGAACAAGAAGAAGACTAGAACAAGAAGTATATGTCATTTATGAGCTAACTTAGGTGAAATGGATCATATATGATCTAACAAAAGTTGAAATGGGTTGTTTATGAGCTAACTTAGTTGAAATGGATCATTTATGAGCTAACTTAGTTGAAATGGGTCGTTTATGAGCTAACATAGGTGAAATGGATCGTTTATGAGCTAACTTAGGTGAAATGGATCGTTTTTTAGCTAACTTAGGTGAACTGCATCATTTATGAGTTTTTATGAACTAACTTAGTTGAAATGGGTTGTTTATGACCTAACTTAGGTGAAATGGATCATTTAAGAGCTAATTTAGGTGAAATGGATCGTTTTAGCTAACTTAGGTGAAATTGATCGTTTAGGAGCAAATCTAGGTGAAATGGGTCATTTTGGAGCTAACCTACGTGAAATGGGTCATTTTGGAGCTAACCTAGGTGAAATGAGTCATTTTGGAGCTAATCTAGGTGAAATGGGTCATTTTCAAGCTAACGTAGGTAAAATGGATCATTTACGAGCTAATCTACTAAAATGGGTCATTTTCGAGCTAACTTGGATAAATTGGATCACTTGTAAGCTAACTAAGGTAAAATGAGTCATATTAGAGCTAACTTAGGTAAAATGGATCGTTTATGAGCTAACTAAGTTAATTATGCAATTTTTGACATAAGTAAGCTTATTAAGTCATGTTGAAGGAAAAGAAGCTAACTCTAGGTCATTATGGTAAGCATATTGGAGGAAATAAAGCTAAGTCTAAGTCTAGAGAAGCTTACCATGATCAGGGAGGTGTAGGAGCGGGCTGGCTCGTGCCGGTAGCTGGAGAAGGATCGTGCGATGCGTTTCTGGAGTTAAGCTGCACCAAAGATCATTTCCAATGTCTCGTTAGCATTATGACACTCAAATGTTAAGACTAGCAAGTAATGTCCATTCAAATTAAACTCACCGTGCTCCCAGGAGCAATCACTAGCATCGACAGAGCGGTCTGATCGGACTTCTCGCACACAGACTGCACATTTGGTTTTCACAACAGTCATACTAGTTAGTAATGAGACTCAAATGTTAAGACTAGCAAGTAATCCTCAGTCTGACCCGACCAAGTACCCCATCCAGACGTGTGCTCCTCCGAGGTCTCGTGGGCCCAACTCTCGTGGGCCGAAAGCCCGTCGACCCGAGGCTCGTGGGCCGAAGACCCATGGACCAGAGGCTCGTGGACCGGAGTCTGTGTAGCCTCCTCCTCAGATGAGTCCACCATAGCAGTCACGTGCTCGGGTGAAACAACTGGGGGCGGCGGCGAGGAAGGTGCCGTAAGAGTCACCCTACCTCCTCTCCCGCGACCACGTGCTCCACCTCGGCCCTTCTTCTTACCTCGTCCCCTGCTGGGCACCGCGGTCGACGAAGAAGGGCCCGGCAGTGTCGCCATACTGTCCAGCAACGCTCGGCGGAGAGGTGCATGTGGAATGGAAGACCTCACACTACACGCCGACGAAGAAGGGGCCTCGGCGCGCTCCCGACCAGCGCCCACCATCTTTCAACACCTGCCATGACAAAGAATAAACGAAATTAGTACAACATGAAAAAAAGTACCGACATGAATAATAATATCTATATCACTTAAGTGTATCATCATCAAGTACAACATAAACAACTACACATTTAAAACTACCCGATCAACACAATTATATATGATGTTTTTCATAACAAAATCGAAAACTATATGACCTAACTAATAATTCAGAAATATATGACCCCGTCGGCCTCTGGAAGGCCAAAGAACACCTTTTCGGGAGGTGTCGGGGGTCGGGGTATCGTGTCGGTGTCGGGGTGCCGTGTCGGGGTCGGG
>NC_041387.1:634282726-634283316 GCF_002162155.2 Triticum dicoccoides
CGGGGAGTCGGGGTCGGGGTGTCGGGGTCGGGGTCGGGGTCTCGGGGTCGGGGTGTCGTGTCGGGGTGCCGGGTCGGGGTCGGGGTGCCGTGTCGGGTCGGGGGTTTCCCCCTCTTTTTTTCCTTTTCTTCTTCTTCCTCTTCTTGCTTTTCTTCCTTTTCTTCCTTTTTCCTTCTTCTTCTTCTCCTCCTCCTCTCCTCTTGTTTCTTCTTCTTCCTCCTCTTCTTCTTTTTTCTTCTCCTCCTCCTCTTCTTCTTCTTCCTTTCCTTTTTCCTCTTCTTCTTCTCCTCCTCTCCTCTTTTTTTCTTCTTCTTCTTTCCTAAACCTAAACCTAAACCTAAATCTACACCTAAATCTAAAATTAAAACTAAAACTAAAACTAAATCTAAACTAAACATAAACCTAAAACTAAAAAAATAGAAAAAAAGGAAAAACTAAATCTAAACCTAAAACTAAACAAAAACTAAACCTAACCTAAAACTAAAACTGAAACTAAAACTAAAACTAAAACTAAACATAAACCTAAAACTAAAAAAATAGAAAAAAGAGAGGAGGTAGAGCTCACCTGGGGCAGGGCCGGTGGAGGAGGT
>NC_041387.1:634283550-634306736 GCF_002162155.2 Triticum dicoccoides
GGGGCCGGTGGGGCGGCGGGGCAGTGGGGCGACCGGGCGGCGGCGAGTGCTGGGGGCGGCGGCGGCGCGCGTGTGGGAGCAGGAGAGAAACAGAGAGAGAGGGCGGAGTGGGGCGCGCCCTTATTTTTGTTGAATGTTTGCCGTCCGCCTCTTTGTCGTCCGCTTTTTTCCTCTTTGCCGTCTGCTAGAAAACGTCAAAGAGGGTGGACGTTAAGTATTTTTTAAACAGCTCCTCAGTGGGGCCCCCCCTCCCTCTTTGCCGTCTGCTAGCGGACGGCAAAGATTCTTTGCCGTCAGCTAGCGGACGGCAAAGAACAGGCTGATGGCAAAGGCTTTCTTTGCCATCAGCCAGTTCTTTGCCCTCTGCTTTCGGGTAGCTGATGGCAAAGAGCTTCTTTGCGGTCCGCTAGCTGACGGCAAAGAGCTGGCAGATGGCAAAGTAGCTGATTCCAGTAGTGAGAGTGAGTGAGTTAGGAGGGGGAGACACAGGCGGAGAGGATCTGGATGAGGTAGTCGTATCAGTAGTGCTTGTCTAGGATACACGCTACTACTATGATCAATAGCAATAGCGTGGTTTAAAAAAAGGCTCTACTGCTATAACTAGCTTGGGGGCAAGGTCGTGGCAACTATAGCAGTAGCGCGGCTTACTACAGACGCGCTACTGCTATTTTGATTTCAGCAGCGCGTTTCGTCGGCACGCGCTACTGCTAAATAGCAGTACCGCCTTCTTTTGAAGCGCGCTACTGGTAAGATTCTGTGTATAAGGTTTTCCCTAGTAGTGTATGCCTAGCTTAATGGCTTTAAAGAAAGCGCTGCCGGGGAGAAACCTGGAAGTTTTGAAGAGTCATTTATTCGGTTGTGTGCTTTTATAAAGTTTAAGAACAAAAAACATATAGAGGGGAACATAAAACTTTTCAAAAAGAAAAGTGAAAGTAAGAAAGAAGAGCACCATTGAAGTGGGGGAGCTCCTTGAACTTGTTCATGCCCATGGAATCTTTGCGAATATTGAATTACATAAACTTTTCAACAAAAATAATTATCCCCTTGTACAAACACATTGTATTATAAAAATAATGTGCCAAGATTTGCCTTTATGATGATTAGATTGCTTGTTGGTACGTGCAGTGTAAAAAAAGAAACTTTGGCTGTAGTGCGTGAATTTACATTTTTTTATTGGAACCTTAAAAGTTTCTGAAATTTTTACACAGTATTGTTATGAAAATTGTTTATTTTCTCCTAATGTTTCAGAATTTTTGGAGTTACATAAGTATGGTCAATGTTTAGATTACTACAGACTATCCTGTTTTTGATAGATTCTATTTTTGATGTGTTGTTTTGCTTGTTTTGATGAAACTATCGATTGTATCGGTGGTGTAAGCCATGGAGAAGTTATAATAAAGTAGCTACAATGCAAAAGAAAAATATGAATGGGTATACAACAATACTTAAAGTAGTGATTGGCATTATTATACTAACGGATCTCACCGAGCTTTCTATTAAGTTTTGTATGGATGAAGTGTTCAAAGATCAAGGAGGTCTCAATATGAGGAGAAGGAGGGAGGCAAGAGTTCACGCTTGGGGATGCCCAAGGCACCCCAAGTAAATATTCAAGGAGACTCAAGCGTCTAAGTTTGGGGATGCCCCGGAAGTCATCCCATCTTTCTTCAACAAGTATCGGTACGTTTTGGTTTTTGTTTCGTTCACGTGATATGCGTTAATCTTGGAGCGTCTTTTGTGTTTAGTTTTCACTATTCTTTTATACACCATGCTAGTATGAGATAGTCCATAACTGATTTATAGACTGCTCATTGCACTTCACTTAAATCTTTTGAGTATGGCTTTATAGAATGCTTCATGTGCTTCACTTATATCATTTGAAGTTTGGATTGCCTGTTTCTCTTCACATGGAAAATCTTTATTTTGTAGAATGCTCTTTTGCTTCACTTATGGTTATTAGAGAATGGTATTTTGTAGAAATAATTAAACTCTCATGCCTCACTTATATCTATTTAGAGAGTCAACAGGAATTGGTCATTTGCATGGTTAGTCATAAAATCCTACATAAAACTTGTGGATCACTGAATATGATGTGTTTGATTCCTTGCAATAGTTTTCCGATATAGAGATGATAATATGTGGGAGATACTAGTAAACCATTGTGGTTAGTAAGAATACTGGTGTTAAGGCTTGTGATTCTCGAAGCATGCACGTATAGTCTCTAGTTATGCTATGAAGTTGGAGCATGATTTCTTATTGATTGTCTTCCTTATGTGTGGCGGCCGCGGACGAGCGATGGTATTTTCCTACCAATCTATCCCCCTAGGGGCATGCGTAGTAGTACTTTGCTTCAAGGGCTAATAAACTTTTGCAATAAGTATATGAGTTCTTTATCACTAATGTGAGTCCATGGATTATACAGACTCTTAGCTTTCCACAGTTTGCTAGCCTCTATGGTACCGTGCATTGCCCTTTCTCACCTCGAGAGTCGATGCAAACTCCGCAATTGCATCCAAACCCCATGATATGATACGCTCTATCACACATAAGCCTTATTATATCTTCCTCAAAACAGCCACCATACCGACCTATTATGGCCTTTCCATAGCCATTCCGAGATATATTGCCATGCAACTTCCCCCGCTTCCGTTTTGATGACTTGAACATTCATTGTCATATTGCTTTTCATGATCATAAGATAGCTAGCATGATATTTCCATGGCTTGTCCGTTTTTTTGTGTCCTTGCTATGCTTGATCATTGCACATCCTGGTACACTGCCAGAGGCATTCATATAGAGTCATACTTTGTCCTAGGTATCGAGTTGTAATATTGAGTTGTAAGTAAATAGAAGTGTGATGATCATCATTATTCATTATTAGAGCATGTCCCAGTGAGGAAAGGATGATGGAGACTATGATTCCCCCACAAGTCAGGATGAGACTCCGGACAGAAAGAAAAAAATAAAAAAATAAAAAAAGAGAATAAAGAAAAAGATTAAAAGAAAAGAAATAAAATGAGAGAAAAAGAGAGAAGGGGCATGCTAGTTCCACATGTGTGCTTCAATGTAGCACCACGTTTTTCATATAGAGAGTCTCCTATGTTGTCACTTTCATATACTAGTGGGAATTTTTCATTATAGAGTTAGATGCACACCCACTTAGTTTCCATGTTGAGCTTTCATACACCTATACATCTTAGTGCATCCGTTGCATGGCAATCCCTACTCCTCACATTGATATCAATTGATGGGCATCTTCATAGCTCGTTGATTAGTCGCATTGATGTGAGACTTTCTTACCTTTTTGTCTTCTCAATGTTCACCCCTATCATCATACTCTATTCCACCCATAGTGCTATGTCCATGGATTTCCCTCATGTATTGCGTGAGGGTTGAAAAAGTTGAAGCGCGTTAAAAAGTATGAACCAATTGCTCGGCTTGTCATCGGGGTTGTGCATGATAAATACTCTGTGTTAAGAATATGGAGCATGACAAGATTATATGCTTTTGTAGGGATAACATTCTTTAGCGTTGATATTTTGAAAGACATGATTGTTTGTTGGGATGCCTGAGTATTGATGTCTTTATGTCAAATTGTAGACTATTGCTTTGAATCGCTCGTGTCTTAATATTCATGCCATTATTAGATATATGATCAAGATTATGCTAGGTTGCATTCCACATAAAAATTATCTTTTTTTATCATTTACCTACTCGAGGACGAGCAGGAATTAAGCTTGGGGATGCTGATATGTCTCCGTCGTATCTATAATTTTTGATTGTTTCATGACAATATTATACAACTTCCACATACTTTTGGCAACAATTTATATGATTTATTGGATTAACATATTGATCTAGTGCCTAGTTCTAGTTCCTGTTTGTTGCACTTTTTGTTTCGTAGAATATCCATATCAAACGAAGACCAGCCGCGATAAAAGTTTACAGAGATTTTTTTGGAATATATGTGAATTTTTGTAAGAAATATCAACGCAAGACAGTGCTGGAGGGGCCCACCACCCGCCAGGGCGCGCCCTGATGGGTTGTGGGCACCTCGTAAGGCGGTTGCTGCCCTTCTTTCTGCCTCAAGAAAGATAATTTATGGACAAAAATCCCCTCAAAATTTCAGCCCAATGGATTTACGGATCTCCGAGAATTTAAGAAACGGTGAAGGGCCAGAAGACGGGAACGTGAAACAGAAGAGAATAGAGGGAGAGATCCAATCTCGGAGGGGCTCCTGCCCCTCCACCGCCATGGCAACCATGTACCAGAGGGGCAACTCTCCTCCCATCTAGGGTGGAGGCCAAGGAAGAAGAATAGGGGGGGTTCTCTCCCCCCTCTCCCAGTGGCATCAGAACGCCACTGCGGCAATCATCGTGTGACGGCTATCTACTCCAACAACCTCGTCATCTTCACCAACATCATCATCACCTTCCCCCATCTATCTACAGCGGTCCACTCTCCCAGAACCCGCTGTACCTTCTACTTGAACATGATGCTTTATGCTTCACTTTATTATCCAATGATGTGTTGCCATCCTATGATGTATGAGTAGATTTTTATTGTCCTATTAGTAATTAGTGAATTGCTATGATTGGTTTAATTTGCTTGTGGTTATGTTGTTGTCCTTCAGTGCCCATCATATGAGCGCGCGTGTGGATCACACCATAGGGTTAGTTGTATGTTGATAGGACTATGCATTGGAGTGCAAGCGTGACAGAAGCTTCTTGCTACCATAGAAATTGATGCATACGGGATGGAAGGGGGGCCAATATATATCTTAATGCTCAAGTAGAGGGTACACCTTTACATTCTACATAGGCTAAACATGGTACTAATCAATGGAAAAATTCTAGGTGTCCCTATTCACCCCTCTTAGTCCCATCTATGTCCTTCCAGTTACAGTGCTGACGATTCCTATTGGTAGAATTAACCAATAAAATGTCTCCCTTCCGCACAAGGAGGCAACAAATGTAACATTGGATGGACTTTCCCATTATGCTAATTTGGTTAGATAAAATATCGGGTTTTGGAAACCTTATGGAAGGTTTCGTCTGATTATTTATAATTACCAGGTGTTATGTGCTTCTTTTCCAGTTTTTATTTTCAAATAAATTTTAAAATCTGGATTTATAAAAATATTTGTATTTAAAGATGTTTTGACTTCAGAAGAATGTTCAAAATATTTAAAAATTCGCAATTCAAAATGTTCTCTTTAAAAAAAACTAATATCTTTCAAAATTAAAAAATGTCAGCTTTTTTTACAAAAAAGCTTCACGGCGGTTTTGAATGATGTCTGTGTTTTTCTTTACTTTTTTACATTTAGAAAAAATAAATTTCATCTACAAAACCACAATTAAAAACCATAAAAACTATAATGAGACAAAAAAAGCTAGGATCGGTAAGCATGTTGGCTACATGGGTTGGCCCAATCTAGTGGTGCATTATATGGAACATCGAAAATTTGACGCCCATGCGTCACATAGGAGCTCCCTACAACGCGTTCCCCCATGGTGCATCTAAGTGGGCTAGCCTAGCACTGGTAGCAGCCATAACTATATATAGACCATGTGTATGTCTCACAGAGGAGGCTGTGAATATTTTCATGAAAGTGGCATTTAATCGTGGCATATAACTCATAAATATTGGTGCCAAATCATTCCTTAAGTATTCTATTACATTACTTTAATATCATGAAGCCATACAATATCTATTTCTATAAGATGTAAATCTTTCTCTAGTGCGTGTGAGGCTAAACCATAAAAAATTAACTGAATATTGCACATATCTTTATTTAATGTGCACAAAATATTGCATATTTAATGTGCACAAAATATATGACATTAATTAAAATATTTTTTGTTCATGAAATAAAGATTTTCACAATATTCAATTAATTTTGTATGGTTTAGCTTGACACCTACTAGAGAAAGACACAAAACATATGGTCTATATATATATCTGGTTGTCCATAGTGATCTTCATCAATTACATATCAATATGTATAATCTTAATCCACTTTGATGAGCAATTGCCTTATGTTTCTTTTATCATGCTCATTATATTGGCGCAAAATCATTTATTATGCTTTAAATAAGGATTCATTAAACAAAAATAAATATTTATTAATATTTGTGCAAAATCATTCATTAAGCACTATATTACATTTCTTTTATGTCATTAAACCATATGATATTTATTTGGGAAAATTTTGTTTCTGCCACTGTAGGTTTTGCTAATTTCATTATGCCAGTCTAAAATTTGACATTTCACTTTTGCTACACTTAGATTTAGACAATACATCACAATTGTCATTCTATGGCAAAAGCAAAAACAATTAGGGTTGCAATTGTGATATATTGTCAAAAGCTAAGAGTGGCAAAAGTGAAATGATTTCTTTTTCTGCTTTTGCCACGAAATGACAATTGTGATACATTGTCGAAACCTAAGAGTGGCAAGAATGAAATATCAAATTTTAGAGTGACATAAGGAAACAGTCAAAATCTAGAGTGGCAAAAACAAAATTTTCCCTATTTATTTCTATAAGATGTAAATCTTTCTCTAGTATGTGTCAGGCTAAACCATACAAAATTAATAGAATATTGCACAAATATTTATTTAATGCGCACACAATATTGCGCAAATATTTCTCTAGTATTGTAATTAATGTCATATATTTTGTGTGTATTAAATAAATATGCAATATTTTGTGTGCATTGAATAAAGATTTGCACATTACTCAGTTAATTTTGTATGGTTTAGCTTGACACGTACTAGAAAGACAAACATATATGGTCTATAAATAGTTCTGGTTGCCCATAGTGATCTTCATCTATTACATATCAAAATATGTATAGGCTTAATCTACTTCGACGAGCAATTGCCTTATGTTTCTTTTATCATGCTTTTCAAGCTAGAGGTGTTCGGTTCTTCCCTACCATTGAAGAGGTAATCTTACTATATATTGTGATAGTACAATAGTGTATATAAATATTAAACGTGAGTGAGATAGATTAATGGGTTATTTTCCCCAACCATACTTTTTTGAGGAATTCCCCAGCATTCTTGGTCTTTTGATGTATTTAGTTATTTTTCATTTCAAAAGACATCATGGTTCAGAATAACCATGCATAACAAGATGGACCTATAAGTTAAGAATACTAAACAATTACATGATAGGACAACCACCAATACATATATATGTTGGAAGGATTAGAGACATCACCGGATAGTACATACACTCCTCCTATAATAGTTGGATGCCAACAAAATCATGGGAGTGAAATGAGAAACAAACTATGTTAGAGTATAATTTCAAAGTGTTTAGCATATCTATTCATCTACTATTGCTATGACTACAATGTTTAGCTATGAAATAAACATTAACTTTAGTTTATTGATTCTACAAAAGATACTTCGTATAAATTTTTCCCTTCTTAACATACATTTACATTTTTACTTGAAGGAAAATAATTCATTGTCCAAAGATTTTGTCCATGGTCCAGCCAAACAAATTCTCAAAAGTTTGAAGTCAAACTCCACTGAAGCACTAACTTCAGGGCAAGGTTCTAGTTCATGGGATGATCCCTATGTGGGTTACACTTTCTTATCTTCAATCAGTTTACTTAAGTATTTTACCCAAGATTATCAAATAGTACACTTTTTAAGTGCAATGACACAATATATTGTAATTTAAATCTGGAATAAGCAACATGGCATGTCATTTTCAGTAATATAAGATTTATTATGGAATTCGGTTGTTGGAAAGCATACTTACATGTATGTAGTCACATATAACTTCGTATGATGTTGCATTGTAGCTATTTTGACATGTTCACAAATATGAATGTGAGATGATATAAATAACTACAACACTAATTGCTGACCTATTAGGTTTTGGTAAATGTCATGATATTATGTCGATAGGCACAATTATGAGTATTCATATGTACTAGGTAATCATTTATTTTAGGATTCACCGAATAATATGTTCGTAATATGATGCTAATCTACCTGCCATCAAAGTGAGATAAATGCTACTTTAGTCCGAGTTAGCCATCATAGCTATCCTATTTGTCTTTACCAATTTAATAAAGTAAGGAAATATTTCCGCTGCATGAATCTATTTTTGTACTTATTTTTATCAACACACGAAGTGAAATATTTCCCCAATGCATATTGGTAGTAATGTTTTATATAGAAATCATGTTATTTTGGAAAACTAGCAGAATGATCTGAACATTAGCATGGATGGATTTTGTTAGTTCCTTTCTTTCAATTTGTACAATATATTTATTATGCTAACTTTGAGATATGTAGTGAAATTTATGCACTTTTTAAACTATAAAATATTGGAAGCAAAAATACACCTTGTTAACAGTTTGATGAGATTGTTTTTGACTATTTAGTACCCCAACAATTGTTAGTTGATCATTTCCCCATGAAAATTGATTGTTCTTTATGTTCGTTGCACAATATTATGTTAACTTCAAGGTATTTTTTGAGATTTATATACATTTTAAACCATAACTATTTTGAAGAAAATACTCCCAGTGAAAATTTGATGCCATTGCTTTTGGCTAGTAATTTCCCATGGAAATTGTTAGTTACGTCACTTGATTGCTTCCATCTTGCAGTTTGTGGCACACCTAACACATTCTGGAGGTCCTAATGACAACTACTATGGCTTACATGCCACCATGGATGTGTATGGACACGAACTAAAACATGGCCAATGGAGTTCGACTACTTTTTGGATTAATCATGCAGGACATGGTAATAAATCAAGCTATAATGCGATTCAAGTTGGCTGGCATGTAAGCATTATTTTTCTTCCCATGCACATAGCCTCTCAATTTAAATAATAAATTGGTCATTAGTTTATTGCTTCAACTATGATATTATAATATTCAAGTAACATAAATATATCTTGTCGACTTGCCAAAATTCCTAAACATCCTTGGGATCAAATTAAATGCGCATCACAAAAAAATACTTAATCATATTTATTTGTGGGCTAAGACTATGCCCCTTGAAAACTAGGAAACTCTTGCCATTTTTCTCTGAAGTGTTATATAACAGTTAAAAAAAGTTGGCCATGTGAAAAGTTACCAGAAACTCCAAACTATTTTGGCTCAAGTGAGCTCATTTCTTTCTTCTCCAAATTCGTATTTTAAGTATAAAATTCTTCAATTTATGACCACATGTATGTGTAGATGTTAACCTTCTGCCAAATTTCATCAACAAAGCATTTCATCCATATGTTTGTCCTTTGTGTGTAGCTCATAAACAACAAGTTTATGGACAAAATTTTACAGATACTCTAGGCACATTTACATGTGGAACTATTTCTAAATTTTATGAAAATTTAAATATGAATTTTAAATTTTGTAAATTGTGGGATCACAACACTCAAAAACCATCGCTTGCCATCATGTAAATGGCAAACCAATTCATTTGTTTTCCATTTATTGGAAACTCCCCTTCTTGACCTTTAAGTGTGAGGTAATGTTTATCTTATGTGTACCCTTTGTTGAACAGATTAATCCAGATCGCTATGGCGACTCACATCCTCACTTCTACACCCGTTGGACGGTATTGTGATAATTATGCTTTGAAAATTACTCTTTCCCACAGTAAAAGTGATCTTACTCTGATAAGAAACATACATAGGAAGTTTCTAACCCACACACAAAAACAATGTATGCAACAGAGAGATAATTATGATGCAACCGGCTGCTACAACATGGACTGCCCTGGTTACATACGGGTAGATGGCGCTGTTATAGCTCCTGGTGATGCTATACATCCAGTTTCTAATGTCCCTGATGGACCTAGACAAAGTATCACTCTAAGGGTGCTAAAGGTATGTTTTCATCCTTTTTGTATGCATTTCATAGCCATGTTATTCCGCTTATGAAAATCTGACTACGTGGTCGATAAAGGTGTATAATTTTTTACAACCTAATAATTGGTGGATCATAACATATGTCAAAGGTATAAATTAAATGTGAAGGGCTTTAGTCTAAATCTTAATCAATTTCAGGACAAAGAAAGTGGAGATTGGTGGGTGTATTACGGCTTCAATAAAATCCCGACAGGCGTGGGATACTTCCCAAGGTCGTTGTTCAGCTACTTAGCAGAAAAGGCGGACGGAATGCAATTTGGTGCATTTGTTAAATCTAAAAAAGCACTTCCAACTCCTCCAATGGGCAGTGGTGCCCTCCCAAATGGTGGTAAGGGTCGCGCCGCATCATTCACAGACATTAGATTCATTGACCAGGATGGAAATAGTAGACCAATCAAGGAAGACCTACCCATGTTTGTTACTGATAAAAAATGCCACTCTATCACCCATATTGATCATGCTGTATGCTTTTATGGTGGTCCTGGAGGTTGTATGAGATAAGATGTGATACTTTGAGATTGGTATCACCTAGTGTTTGTTGTCAAATAAAATGGCATGGATGACAAAAATTATGAAGAGAGTATTCGCTTGTTTACCTAAAGCTACACTATGAAAACCTTTGCTTCCAACAAACATGCATCCCTCGTACTTAAATTGACCTAACCATCAAAGGAGTTATATGGAATAGTTGTATGCTTAGATGTGAGGCAACATAATAATTTTGTTGGTCTGATGTTCTCTTGTTGGTCTGATGTTCTCTTGTGGGATGGTAACCAGAAGGTATATGCACCCCAGGAATGCAATCAGCCTCTCTTTTGTAAAATAAACTCTTTTCTCCTGAAATGAATTGGCAGTACACTCGCTATATTTTATAAAAAATTACTTTTCATGCCACGAAGCAACACCTGTCAGTGCGAGGTGGTAAAATTAAGAAACTTGGCAATGATGGTAGCAAAAGGAGGGCCTACAACACATCAAGTTTTCTATCTCTGCAGCTGGCAACCATGTCAGCACACCATTGCTGAAGTTCTCAAAAATGCTCGTTGGATCCATGGCATGAGAAGCCCCTCAACATTAAAAAATTATTCAGTTCCTTGACCTTTAGGAGGTTATTCAAAAGATTCTGCTTGATCCTAATTCCAGTAATACATGGTCGTGGTCCTAGGATTCCTCTCGGAGTTTCTATACCATATTAATCGGTATATAGGTCATTTTTTGCGAACTCAACACTAACTCTCTTTCATTATTCGCAAAAAAACTCTCTTTGTCATTGATGCACACGCCATCCATGCACTGAAAATTTCAGATGCCATCTTTGTGTCACGCCACGAAGCTGTTGGCACATGTTTGTTTTCTACGGAGTACATGCCAGTTCAATTATTACTCCATTGTCATCACCATCAAATGAGTCCAAATAGCTATGGGCATATGTATCACTGCCATTGTCATCACCATCTATGGCAGAAAGCGACTGAACTTGTCTCACCCAGATTTCCTGACATTTCTCTTTAGTTTGTTGGTGAAGCTGCTGAAAAGACATCCATTGTCCATGTGAAAACTTACTTAATGGAATTTCACCAACCGTAATTCCTGATGTTGCTTACTCACTTGAAAGCTTCCTCACCACGCAATACGATGCCACCTTCCTAATTTATCAGTTTGCTCGTCTGGAACACCGAATTTAGGAAGCAAGTATTTACAAAAAAAATTATCAATGCAAGCATTAGTGAACAGTGTGAAAAGATGGGAAAAGGCATGGCATATATATATATATATATATATATATATATATATATATATATATATATATATATATATATATGCCAAGGACGCCACCTCCATCAATGCATCGACAAAGAAACCCAAGAGGAAGACCATGGCCAATGCGAGTCATGGGCAATGAATGTACCAAGTGAAAAGTACGAGTGTGTGAGCCCTGGTGGGGGAGGATAACTACTATAACGAAAGAAGCCATAGGGATCGCTGCATCGAAGTAGACTTATCTAAAAAAGGCATGGAAGTAGATAGGCAACTAGAGGCTCTTTCGGTCTTGGCAGCTGCTACAAACCACCCGACTGATTTTTCTTGAAAATCGTTGGATTTGGTCAACGCAGGCCATGACTTTCTCCGCATTGCATCAGGACGCCCGCTTCGATCTCCTCTGGCCATAGCAACGTCCGCAGCCTGCACATCGTTTCCAGCAGCACCGGAAGCGTCATCGCTGCAAGCATCACGGCCGCCGCCGATGAGCTTTGCACTGCAGCACCAGGCCGGAGCCGCCAACGAAGCTATATTGTAGGGGCCGCCGCCGAGCGCTGCATCCCAGCATCGGAAGCCGCCGGCAAAACTGCATTGCAGCATTGAGGTTTCATGACAGCTCTGGGCCACCAGCGAGCACTTCATTACTGCACTAGGAGCCACTGGCGAAGCTCAATCGCAGCACTGAGGTTGCATCAGAGCACCGGGCACCGAGAGCCTCCGGCGAGCGCTCCATTGCTGCGCCGCCGCGCGACCCTCCGCTCCTTGCAGCACCTCCGTGCGACCCCATTGCAGCGCGGGTGATCCCCTTGCACCAGCGTCCATGGGCGGGCTTGCAGTGCCCGTCGCCTCCTAGGCTGTCATGCTGCAATGTCGGTGACGGGTCATAACCCCAAGTGCAAGGAATCATCGTAGCAATTTTCAAAGGTGGAAGTGATAAGTATGGAGTGTCAAACCCACAAGGAGCTAAAGGTAAGATCAATATTCTCTCAAGTCCTATCTACCACTGATTCGACTCTATGTACACCGAACATTTGCTTCCATCGAGAAATAAAACTGGGTTGTGGGTATGAAGATGATAGCTTTGCATAATATCGGAGAACTGAAATATAAAAATAGGTGTTGTTAACATGAAGTTAGAGTATATCACAATATATTACAAATAGCGAGTGTGGAATAATGATGGATCGGTTTGCGGAACTGTCCTAGGCAATTGTTAACAAGATTAGTAATCATTATTGCAATTTTGTATGAGGGAGAGACATAAGCTAACATACTTTCTCTACTTGGATTATATGCACTTATGATTGGAACTCTAGAAAGCATTTGCAACTACTAGAGATCATTAAGGCAAAACCCGACCATAACATTAAAGTATCATGTCCTCTTTACTCCCATATGCAACAACCCCCTTACTTGGGTTTAAACTTCCGCCACTCTAGCAACCCACTATAAGTGAATCATGAACGTATGACAACACCCAACAATGGGAATCCTTCACATGTGTGCAGCATGGTAGGTACCCTAGGACAACACCAATATAAAGCATACAACTCAAATCAATCTAGATCATCAATCAACCCAAAAGACAAAATAAATCTACTCAAAACAACGTAGGATGGCAACACATCATTGGATCATAATGTGGCATAAATCACCATGTTCAAGTAGGGGATTACAGTAGGATGCGGAAGAGTGGACCGCTGAAAAGAGGCGAGGAAGTTGATGAAGATGGTGATTGTAGGATCAAAAGTATGTATAGAGGGGGGGGGAGGGGATGAGACTACTTGACCAAATGAAAATCTAACCTTTTCCCAATTTTAGTTTTGGGCAGATTTTAACAATTAGCACAGGTCAAGCAATCAACCTACACATGCAATTCTAAGAGCGTAGTAGCGGAAAGTAGAACATTGCATATGAAGGTAAAGGGAAGGGTTCAGAGAATGCAAACACAATGGAGACACGGAGATTTTTGGCGTGGTTCCGATAGGTGGTGCTATCATACGTCCACGTTGATGGAGACTTCAACCCATGAAGGGTAACAGTTGCGCGAGTCTACAGAGGGCTCCACCCACGAAGGGTTCATGAAGAAGCAACCTTGTCTATCCCACCATGGTCATCGTCCATGAAGGACTATTGCCTCACTCGGGTAGATCTTCATGAATTAGGAGATTTCCTTTCCCTTACAAACTTCTTGCTTCAACTCCACAACTTGACGGAGGCTGTCAAGCGACACCTAACCAATCTAGGAGACACCACTCTCCAAAAGATAATAGATGTTGTGTTGATGATGAACTCCTTCAACTTGTGCTTCAAATGATAGTCTCCCCAACACTCAGCTCTCTCTCACATATTTGGATATGGTGGAAAGATGATTTGAGTGGAAAGCAACTTGGGGAAGGCTAGAAATCAAGAATCTTGTGGTAGGATTGGAATATCTTGATCTCAACACAAGAGTAGGTGGTTCACTCTCAAAAAATGTATGCTGGAAGTGTAGACACGTTTTGATGGCTCTCTCACAAATGGAGAAGGGGTGGAGGGGTATATGTAGCCTCCACACAAAATCCAACTGTTACACACATTTGACCCAACTCAGTCAGACCAAATAGATGAACTCGATGAGACCGATCTGTTCAAAATGTGAACGCTAGGAATCTTGGTGGGACCGATAGGAACAACTCGGTGGGACCGATGTGCTAGGGCTTAGCGCAAACATCAACTCAGTGACACTGATTGCATCAACTCGGTGAGACCGAAGTGAAGCAATAAGGCAACAAAGAGAATGTCAAGCCAACTCGGTGAGACCGATTGCATAACTCAGTGAGACTGAAATAAATGCAACAAGTCACAGAGCATTGGTAAGGCCACCTCAGTGAGACCGAGACCCGTATCAGTGAGATCGAACTGTTAGGGTTTCTGGCAGTGGCTATGTCATATGAACTCGGTGGCGCCGGGTAGAAAAAATTGGTGTGTCCGGGTTGGAGTTTAGGATTTTGACATATTTGGATGGAGAAAGTGGTTGAGGGTATTTGTAGCAATATCACTAAGCATTTGAGCAAACAAGCCATTAAGCAACACCTCATCCCATTTTAATAGTATTGGCTTTCCTACGAACTCAGTGTGATCTTGGATCACTAAAATAGAAATGGAGAGTCTTGAGTTTTTGCCAATATGTGTCCTTAGCATTTTGAGGGGTCCACATCTCTAGTCCATGCCATGCCATTCATTGAACTTCCTGAAATATTAATCTTGAAAGGATATTAATTCAATGAGCTATATGTTATTATGAATTACCAAAACCATCCAGGGATTAGTTGCACTTTCAATCTTCCCCTTTTTGGTAATTGATGACAACATATAAATCAAAGTATCGACATATGATAAACTGAATAAAATACATCATCGCTTTGAGAAGTATTTGATAAGCAAGAGCTCCCCCTAAATGTGTGCATTATTTAAAATTTGCGTTCGAATGCAAATGCACAATCGATTCGGATGATGGGTCACTCTTCCACGTCACATACATCTTGGTGGAGCACAAACAATGATAAGAGTATAATAACATGCACTCATCACCAAATATACAAGTGATTGATCAAACACAAACATTCATAGAGATAGACATGCAAGAGCACACATTAAGCATGGTATGATAAAACACATGATCATACAAGGTATCTTACGAGCATAACATGCATGTAGCATCAAGTAGCAACAACCAACCAAAGTAGCAAGGCAAATGAAAAATCTAAGAAAAGCAAAAGACACTCTCTCTCGAAGTCTATGATCTAATTTCTAGAGAGGAAAACTAATTCTAATAACAATTTGCAATGTACTCTATGAAATTTGCAAAAATTAACATGTACATTCCAACATTCTAGAGTTCACAAAAATATATTCATATGTTTTGTTATTAACATTCCATGTTGTAAATTAATTTTTGTGGAGCTATTGCAGTGTTTAAATGAATAAATGCATTTTTAGTTTAACATTGTAGGTTATGTTGAACATGAGTTAATATTCTAATATTATGTATTCTCAAGGTAAAAATATATATTGTTTATTTCATTCTAATTTTGGGTTCACCATTTTTTATTTTTTAAAAGAAATTATAAAAAAATTAGCAGGATTTTTTCTTAATGAGATTTCTGTGCTGGAATTTTTTTTATGATCAATAGGATCTACGGCGTGGCTCTAAATGTTTTAGGTCAAAATAGAGTTATCATGCACTTATTTCATTTAGTTGGCACTACATAATTATTTATGCATAGTGCAATTAATTTCCTATATCTGTGGGCATTAATGAAAGATTTGTGCTGATATTCTACCAATTTTGTATGGTTTGACACGTACTAGAGAAAGACTTTACACATGATAGGCATATATATCATATGGTTTAATGGCATTAAAGAAACATATTTATAACACACAATAAAAAGATATGGCACCATTAATAATAAAATATATGCTATACTTAAAAGATCTTTTCATGAATATATTCATATCCCCTCTATAAGACACTTAGGCTCTATACATAGTCCTCGATGCACATGGTGATCTTCATCCATCACATATCAATATGTTTAGGCTTACTCTACTAAGAAGAGCGATTACTCTATCTTTCTTTTATCATGGGCTTCAAACTAGATGTGTCAGATTGTTGCATATTATTCAAGAGGTGATGTTATTATATATATGTATATATATATATATAATTATGTTATTTTTATAACTATTACAGGTTGTGTACTGAAGTGGGGGTCTAGTATTCCTTTTACCGTCATAAATTATATTATGTTTTGTTAGCCTTATAGAGAAAGCAATGCGACAGTTGTGGCTTGTGGATAGGAAAGGAGGTGAGGGTGTGGATTGATTGAAGAACATATGTCCTAACGGCCTGATTGGTTCCAACCATGCAGATCCAAGGCAATGTTACTAGATTTTGTGTTAGGAAATTTTATTGTACCCAATAGCTTCCTATTGAGAATCCATTCACTACTTTCACCCTCGCCCCATTGTCATCTGATACAGCAATAGAGCACCAATAATGATATTAATGACCATTATTGCCATCATCCCTTGTTTTGGTTAGTACGAAGAGTTGGATAATTGTGTCAACATGTGTGGTGATGTGACACCACACTAGTTTCTTTAGGTTACATTAGTGCACTACTTTGTTGGGCTTTGTGAAAAAGATGGATTAGTGGGTTATTTTCCCCCACCATATCTTATGTTTTCCCTATACTTACATATATGTCATTTCAACCAAATCAAAGTTCATAATAACTATGCGTACCAATATAATATGGAATAATTACCCAATAGAATGACCATACAAACACATACCTTTGTTGGGAGAACCAACTACATTAGTTGATGTACACTCGTATAATCATTGGATTCCAATCAAATCATTGTACTGAAATAATCAAGACACTATGTTAGAGTACACTATTGAAGTGGTTACCGTCTTTATTAGTGTCGTCCAACACTTTTTTAAGCTAGAAAATTAGTATTTGATTTGAGTTCTTTCTTCTATATAAGATGCTTCGTGTAAGTTATTTCCCTCTTAACATACATTTTCATTATTAATTATAGGGAAATAATTCACCGGCACAAGATTTTGACCATGGTCCGGCCAAACAAATTTTGACAAGTTTCAAGTCAAACTCCATTGAAACAAAAACTTTTGAACAAGATTTTAGTTCATGGGATGAACCATATGTGAGTTACCCTTTCTTATCGTCACTATTTTTACTTTTGTATTTTAGCTAGGATTATCCAATAGTAAGCTTTGAGGTGCAATAACTTTTCTATATTATCGCTTGATGTTGATATAAACACATCTTTCACAATAAGACTTGGAAACAAGATTATACATGTAACTAGATTGTTACAAAAGGAAGTACAATGTACTATATACTATCTATAACATTTCCATCATTCTTCCTTGCTTTCCTTGCCCATTTACTTTTGCGATAGAGGAGACTCCACTCGAAATCATGGCATAGCTATATGGGTGTACACTTGTGTGTTAATCATTTGAGTGCACCTTTGACTTTGTAGTAACATGGTTGTGAGATTTACAAAAGAATATGCTAGTCTTTGCTACTTTGAAAATATGTCTTGAAAGTGACTATATGAATATAGATCTAGCGTCTTTGGAGAAATATTTTTTGACATGTTAGTGTGTGAAGTGAAGGAGAAAATTAGCTAGCTTAATGGTGCCTAGGCCCCATGTAATAACTCGATCAAGCTATTCCATTACTTGTACTATTTATCTTTAGGTGCCTTCATTCACATATTTTAACACATGACCAAATGGTGTATAAATAGAGAACTATTTTGTAAGCAAGTACTTATTTCCAACAAAGAGCTGCCTTGAATTTCGGAATGCTTTTGGGCCTAAACATTATGCATTTCTACAACTCGCATACTATTTCTCTAAGTGTTGTGTTGATTATACTATGGCTTACATGCCACCATGGATGTGCATGGCCACGAACTAAAACAGGGTCAGTGGAGTTCGACTTCCTTTTGGGTTAGTCATACCGGAGATGGTACTACAACAAGCCATAATGCGATTCAAGTTGGCTGGCATGTAAGTGATGTTTTCCCATTCACGTAACCTTCCAATTCAAATAATTTTGGTACAGTAAAGTGTTTCAAGTATGATATTGCGATAAGCTCGTGATAGAAATACATCATGCCAAATTTCCAAATTTATTAGACATCCTCAGACTCAAATTAAATGTGCACAAAAACAGAAACAATACTTCATCTATTTTATTTGTGGGCACCTTAAAAGGTGGGAAACTCGTGTTATTTTACTTAGAACTTCTATACAACACTTAAAAATTAATTGAGCATAACGAAAATATGTGCAGAGCTACATAAACTCAAAAAGGCTTGGCTCAAGTGCCCCCCTTTCTTTTCTGCCCACAAACATATTTTTAAATTATAGAAGTATTATTCCCTATAGTACGTATAGATGTTAAATTTTTTGTAAAATTTCATGAAGAGAGCATTTATCCATATATTTGTCTTTCTTGTGTAACTCACAGATTAAATGTTTCCACATCATTTTTACATGTAAGTTAGGCATGTTACATGTACATATTGAACCGATTTCTGAATTTTATCAAACACCTAATTGCGATTTTTGAATTTTAAAACTCCAAGCTCACTAGAGTCCATGAGACAAATGTTAGAACTATTAAATGGTGAACTTACTTGTCATCTTGTAAATGATATAACCAGTTCGTTTATTTTCCATTTATAGGATTATTTTCTCATATCGTCTCCATTCTTACCTTTGCATGTGAAGCAATGTTTATATTACGTGTACCCTTTGTTTAACAGATTCTTCCAGACCGCTATGGCGACTCGCGTCCTCACTTCTATACCCTTTGGATGTACTGTGATAATGATGGTATTTATTTTGCTTTGAAAAATTATCTTACTCATTCTTTAATGCAAGAAAGAAACTTATATATAAAGTTCCTGACCCGTGAACAAATTACTATATGCAACAAAGAGATGGATATGATGCCACTGGCTACTACAACATGGATTGCCCTGGTTTCATACGGGCAGACGGTGCTGTTATGAAATAGCTCCCAAGATAGTGTGTTTTTGGGCGACATCTCACGTCATGTCCCCGAAGGGATGCTTTATGCATTTGGCTCCTGCCAATCGCCATTGCTCCATGTCCCGGCGGCATGCCTCGACAATGTGTTGCTCGTCCGGCTATTTCCCTCTGAAGACACAGGAGTTTCTCTCCAGCCATATGTGCCACGCAATGAGTGCCAGCATCGACTTGGTACCCTTGTGGTTTCCTGGAGCTGCAGCAGCGATGATCCTCTCGACACAGCCCGTCGATGTAGTCTCACTACGCCAGCCCGCAGGGTTTAGGGCCTGGCAACCGGCCCAGGCAGCAGCTTTGTTCCAGGCCTTCAGTGAAATTGGGCATTCTCGGAAGAGGTGAAAGGAAGACTCAAGGTTTCTCATGCATAGAGGGCAGAAATAGCCATTTACCCAGCCCCTCCATTGCAGTCTGTCGTTGCACCATAGCTTGCGTTAGTGGAGGAACCAGAGGAACATCTTGATCTTCCTCGGCGCCCAGATCTTCCAAATTAGGCTTCTGAAGCTGTTGTGCTGACCATCTGCAAATTGTGTGGTGTCGGCCGATATGGTGGAGTACATCCGTGAGATGTGCTGCGTCCAACGGAGGATGTCCGTCGTCCGAGCCTCCAAGACAAGGCCAGCGCTCCTGATCTCTCTGGCAAGCTCGATGACTTGGTAGACAATGTCGCTGTGGTTGGCATGCCTGAGGCCGAGAACCCAGCGATCGCCCTGCAAGGCCTCCTGAATAGATCGGTTCTTCCTAATGGACACAACGAAGAGCGCCGGGAAGGCCATGCAGAGCTGCGGCCTCCCAGGCAGGAAGAGGCCCAAAATGAGGACGAGGTTCCATTCTCAATGGCTACAGACATAAAGGCTGCGAACAGGGCCTGGTCACCGCTGCCGCAAGGCATGCCGGTGCCGACCCAAGGCAGGTGAGGCTGTTGCCAGGCGAGCACAACAACCGTAGCGGCAGAGCGTGAGCAAACCTGGGCAGGTCATGGACGCCCAGGCCACCGTGCAGCTCCGGCGCAGTCCCGTCTTCCATCCCACCTTCCACTCGCCCCTGAGATCTCGTCGTCCTGCGCCCAGAGGAACCGTCGTCGTGACTTGTCAATTTCCTTGAAGAGCTTCTTGGGCTCCCGTAAAGCCGTGAGTATGAAGGTTGGTATGGCGGACAGAACACAACGCACGATGACACGATAACCCGCCATTGACATTAGTCTACCTTTCCAGCCGGCTAACCTAGCCCTAAATCTATCGATGATGAAATGCAGTTGAACTAGCCTAATCCTCCGGACCGTGATGGGCAGGCCCAGGTATGTGATCGGCACCGCCGTTGTTGTGCCTCCAAAGTTCACCAGCACTGCGGCAAGGTCAAGGATCGAACCTAGCCCGACTTTGAATTAACAAAGCCATCAACTGGCCAGGATTACAAAGAAAATACAGTAAAAAAAAGAAAGCACCGTGTAACAAGATACATAGGGCTGCGAGGAACGGCGCTAAGCCTACAGCAAGCGTCGTTGCCATCGACCGCCGCAAAGCCGAAACCAACTAACCAAACTAAGAGCAACTCTAGCAGACCCTGCATTTGTCCGAACTTTAAACTGTGTTTGCAGTTCGCACGGGGGCGCTTATGCATGCTCGAAATCGCGGGGACAGAATAGAAACTGTATTCAAACCTGTAAATTTTAAAAAACTTATTTCGCGAGAGAAATTTAAGCAAAAGATCGTCGGAGCTCGCTCGCATAGATAGTTCTTCACATAGTTAGTTCTTCTATACATAAGTTCGTACACAGCATTCATATATTACATATAAATTTGCCGGAGCTGGACTGGGCCTACGCTACCGTACCACTACACAAAATTGAGCTTATCGGAGCTCGTGCGGTAGCTGCCCAGCGGCGGTGCTCAATCAGAGTCGGAGGAGTCGAGGTCGATGTAGAGCTTCGACTCCTCCGCCTTCATCACTCGCAGGTCAGCCTCCTTTGACGCGTGCGCCTGCGATGCAGCGACGCCCGTCTGGAGGAAGAGGCGCTCGTAGTCGAGCTTGCACCGGATGCGCTCTTCCATCTCCTCCTGCTCCCTCGCCAACCGCTCGAGGAGGACGCGCTCGAGGAGCTCCTCCTGCCAAGGGGGGAGGTAGTCCTCGGGCCCGATGACGCCTCGGCGCGGCGACGCATCAGGCACGGTGTGAGGAAAGATCTCCTCCTCCGCTCGCTCTTCACCAGAATGAGCCGCGAGCTCAATGCGCCTGTAGATGAGCTCCCCGTGGACCAGTTGCCGGAGGAGGCGTGGCAGCGGCGGGCGAGCTTACGATCAAAGTCCTCAAGCTCGTGGCGGTCGAACACTGGCGGCGGCCGGCTACCGCAGTTCAGCCACCGACGCGCCCCCCACTTGTGCACGGCATTAGATCTGGCGCGGCGGCGGAGCTCTGCCTCATCCCCAGAGCTGTCCATGGCTTTCGCAGGCTTGCCAGTAGCAAGGAATCGAGCGACACGGTGGGGAATTTGGGGAAACTCGGCTGTGGGGGATAGGGTTTCGACCCGCATCTGCCCCACAAACCCGTAGTTATACTGCTTCCGGGGTAACGTTTGCGGGCTGCGGCAAAAAAATTTACGGGTCGGACGAGTATACGGGTTCTGCTCTGGCCAGAAAATTGGGACAAGCCCGTATACTCGCCAGAATTAGGCGGGTTCGTGCGTTATGTGGAGTCTACTAGAGTTTCTCTAAGGCCTCAGGAGGAGGGCAACAACGGGTTAGTATCATGCCGCTAACTACGACTAGAGGGCCAAACTTGAGCAACCACAAGGTCTATTTCCGTCTCCGCAAAGGGCCACTACCCTTTCACCTAGGCTCGACAGGTGTCGCAATGGCGAACGATGGAAAGGTTCCATAGAACCGAGACCAAGGAGCCCAAGCTGCCACGAAACACAAAAACAACAGAACCACACGCAACGAAGACCGACCACTAGAAGACCATCGGCGGCGGCAAACCAAGGCGCTGGTCGAGACTCGTTGATTGAAGATGGAAGACCACAGAGAAGGCAGAAGAGGGACCAAGCCTTGCAGCGGTCATGGATTGGAATCATCGGAGACCGGGATTGCCACCAAGCAGGGTACCACCGGCACTGGAAAAGGAAACACCGATCCCCTCGCATGGCACCAATGGCAGATACCATCCACACAAAAGGACCGTGCAGGCTGCCACATAGAAGACCAGACCGACACAACCTTCACTGCATCACCAACAACTCCACCGCAAGAGCAAACCCCGAAAGACAACTTCATAAAAGAGCACGATACTGAGTGTCGTCTTCGTCAAAGCAGGGGAGGCACTACTGGAAACTGGGAATTTGCCATCAGCCAGCTCTTTGCCATCTGCCAGCTGATGGCAAAGAACGTCTTTGCAATCTGCTTATAAAAAACAGATGGCAAAGAACTGATAGACGGCAAAGAACATGGTTGCCATCAGCCAATTCTTTGCCATCTGCTAGTGGATGGCAAAGAGGTGGGTAGGGGTCCAGTGCTGTAACGGCCTGTCAACCCACCTTTTTGCCATCTGCCAGCAGATGGCAAAGAAGTGGGTGGGGCCCAATGAATGACGGCGCTGTAACGGCCCAGTAGCCCCACCTCTTTGCCATCTGCCAGCCGCTGGCTGATGGCAAAGATATGGGCCTTTGCCATCCGCTGGCTGATGGCAAAGAGGTCGGACTATCTCCTCCCCTCTCTTCTTCTAAAAAAATTCTCCTCCCCTCTCTCCCAGCCCGGCCCCACCCCTCTCTCTCTCCCAGCCCGGCCCCACCCCTCTATCTCCCAGCCCGGCCCCACCCCTCTCCCTCTCTCCCCGCCTCACCCACCCACCACTTGTCTAAAAAAAACCCAACCCCAAACCGCACCC
>NC_041387.1:634307139-634352799 GCF_002162155.2 Triticum dicoccoides
GCCCGTCCCTCCATCGTTCCAGGCCGCGACGCCGCCCCCTCCCAGCGGCCCTCCCGGCCACCGCGGCGTCTCCCGCGGCCCTCCCCACCACCACAGCCCGCCCCTCCACCGAGCCAGGCCATGGCGCCGCCCCCTTCCCGCGGCCCTCCCCGCCACGGGGCCATCGACAATTCAGATTCAGGTATCCTTGTCGCATGTTTGCTGCGCCCATCCCGCTCGCGGTGCTCACGGCCACTGTGGCCCTTGTCGACCGTGAGTCCTGGCCTCCCTGCCGATCTTCTCGGCAAGCGTCCAAGTTGCTTGCGAGACTTGGTCATGCTGCGGCAATCTTTCCCATCGATCTAGTCCCTATGGATCACGGCCTAAAGATTGCGATTTGGAATGCGTGTGGGCGGTCACACCTAGCCCACAGTGGAGAGTGGGGAGCTGTATGAGGGACACCGCTGACCGCATCACCAGCTGTGCACAGTCCTGACCCCCATGCTGACACTTTGGGTGGGCCAAGGGAGGGGGAGGGGGGAGGGTACAACGCACACCACCTCCGGTGGAGCCACCTGCCGCTGCTGCACCCTTGCCAAGATACACCCGTCACTGACCACCACTAGGCATCTAGGGCAGCCCTTGGGCGACGACATGTTGGAGGGCGCGAGAAGCTCCGTTGCTCTCGGTGGCAGCAGCGAGCGGACGAGAAGAGAAAGAGGCCAGGTTCATTGGCGGAACCATGGCTCGTCAAGCCTGGGCGGCTGCCTGGGCTCAGCTGGTGAACTCCACTGAAATAGTAGAAGAGAGCAAGGATTCAAACTTGGTGATCCCCTACCCTTGGCGTGATGGTCAGGTCTAAGTAATCTGAAGAAAGGAAGCAACGAACCAATCTGCAAGCTGCAACATCTGAAGAAAGGAAGCAATGAGCTATTGTGTGCTGGGATGCACACGTCATAGGGTTAGACCTGTTTAGTCATGTGGTGGTGGGGAGGGGAATGGAGGTGGGAGCCTTTTCGGAGGCGTGAACTATCCTTTCTTGCCTTCTAAAGGGTGGAAGTTCTTCGTTCATTTTCTACATGGATTTCTCGTGCTTTGTTGGGCTCAACCTTAGCTTGTTGCTTTGCTGTGGTTCCATGTGTCTGTCGGTCTAGTAACTTAGATGACTGTATGCTGTCATTTCCTGATTTATTTGCATGTGAAGGGTACAAAACGGAAAAATGCTAATGGGTACCGTTTTAGCCTACCAATTGCCATACTGGTATGAAACAGTAAGTTTTTTCATGTCTAATGCCAAAATAATATAGGTCTGATAGAAGATTCAATATTTGCCAGTGGCATATAGAAAGTTTCCCCCAAAATATTTTGTGCAATCCACTCCCTTGTTTTTGGCTTTTAGGATATCAAGCTGCTGTCGATTAGTTTCCTCTGATCTGTGTTGAAATACTAAACTAAGCTAACCATGCCCAGGTGTTACGAGTACATTGAGGAGATTATACAGAAGCAAGAGCCTATTGAAACTGTACTTCGCCTTCTAGTGTTATTTTCCCTTACAAATGCTGGGTTACCCAAGAAGAATTTTCACTACTTGAGGTATTCTTATATTTCTTTATAAATCACTGTATTTGTGAGATTTCATGATACTTTGTGTTAAAACTCCATGTATATTTTCACTTTACAAATTTGCAACATACTAAATGTATGTTATAGTCTTGATTCATGTTTCTGCTTTTTCTAGGCGGGAAATACTGCACAGTTATGGCTTTGAGCACATGCCCTTGTTATACAATCTGGAAAAAGCTGGCCTTGTTAAAAGGCAGGTTAGTCAAAGTAGCTACTCTCAACTTGGTTTTCTTCTTGTTTCAGATCCTTAAGCGGCTCCACAATGGTGTTCTATCTTGTTATATTTATTCCAGTTCCTCTCGCATCAGTTTCTATAATATACTATCATGTTGTGCAGGAATCAAGGACTAATTGGCCTGTTATTAGCAGAGCTCTCCAGCTTATAGTTGATATAAAGGATCCTGAAAAGTATTAACTGCATAAACTTCAGACTTACTTTGGCTTCTCTTTCAAGTTTCACTTATAAAACTTTATGCTGAATTAATCTCCACAAATTTTTCATCTTTCAGAAGGTGTAGTTTATTAATGTATTTTTTTGTTTATTTTCAAAACTGGCTAATTATGTTCTTAAAAAGTACCCATACTGATCTGCAAAACACTTGCAAATTTGAGATTGTTATGTATATTTCCAAACCGTTGACAAACAATACAACAATTGAATCGAATAATTGTCTTTTATATAAGCATCTACACAAAAAATTGGTCCATCTGGACAATATTCAAGCATGTAACCATGCAAACAAATACTATTATTAAACACCAAACACAAACAGATTTGTTTCATAGGCATTCTACTTCATCATTTCATAAATAAGTTCAGACTTCAAAAGTACAACCAAGAGCTAGTAATATCATATATTTAAATATTCGTACTCCATGATCCATTAGACCATCGCCTAATAACCAAAAGTACAACCATTGCTTCTACTGTTCGAGCAAATGATGTAAGACTAGCAATATTATGAGCAAGGGCACCCTCAATAAAGAAGTCACAGATATAATCATAAGTTATCTTTGCTTCTTTGACCTTGTAATGTGCATTCACTGTAGTTTGCTTTCCTAATCCTGGCCGTGCTCGATACTTATCCATTGGACCCTTGGTCTGAGGCTTCTTAGGAACTTGAGAGCTTCCACTTGCTGTAGTAGCAAGATAATCAACGATTGCGCAATCTGAATCCTCATTCCCACTCTGACCATACATCTCTCTAACCTCCTCTTGCAACTCCAACATTTTCTTTAGTGATTTATCCTTCTTTTTCTCATTGTCAGCTATCAATGTAAGCATCTGCTCTTTAACATGATCAGGAACCTGTCGGCAACATACATAATCCTTTTTTATTCCAGCCAAGTGCTTCTTAAATCTGGTAATGCCACCATTGAAAAAGTTCAAGCAGTATCTGCATCCAACTCTGTTCTTGGTTCTGAATTCATCAATAATTGGTAAAGCATGCTCCCAGGCTGGATCTTTTCGTGTTCTTCCGGTTGCGGCAGCAGAAGAAACCCCTGATCCTACTGATGACATTGTGCTAGTAGCCTACTACTGCAAAAAGAAAGAAAGAAACATAAGCTATTTGCAGAAAAAATAAGTAAACAACATTTATTAGTATAAAGAAAGGAAAAGAATGTACATCAGTAAAAACTGAATATATAGAAGAACATTTATCAATATAACAAAAGAAAAAGACTGTACTGTGAAAGTTTATCAGTAAAAACTGAATATATAAAACAAAATTTAACAGTACAAACAGAAGGCAAAGACTGCAAGTTTATCAGTACAAACTGAATTCATAAACAACATTTAACACTACAGATAAAATGTACAGAGTATGTACTGAGTACTATCTACCGGACGAATTTACCAGTATAAACTAAAATTTGTTCAGTGATGCATCTGCTGCTTGTTCTAGCCGAGGAGAACTACGGTGAGCAGTGAGCTGTGTACAAATAAAAAGCAGAGACTATGTACTGTCGTACTGACCTAGGATCTGGGCTTCCCCCAATTTTGTCTACTAGGCTATGCATCGATCAGTATAAATTAAAAGCAGAGAGAGCCTATACCTTGACTCCTTGAGGTGGTGAAGCGCGGTGAGAAGCAGCAGTTGGGAAGCCAGGCAGCCGGATTGGGACGTCGAGAAGTAGGGCGTTGAGCAGCTGCGCAGGAAGGGGACAGCGGAGCGGATGTGGTCGCTGCCATCCTGGGTCTGCCATGACCCACGAGCCCACGACTCGCTGCGTTGGCTCGTCGTCGACCGGTGAAGGGCATCGAGCCGATCAAGAAGTGGCCACCCAATCAACGAAATTAAATGGGGCAATATAGTCACTTTGCCATCTGCTGGCAGATGGCAAAGAGCTTTGCCATCAGCTGGCAGATGGCAAAGAGGCCACGTGTCATCTACATGTAACACTTGGGCTGGCCTATTTGGGCTCTTTGCCATTTGACAGTAGATGGTAAAGCATTCAGCCTTTGCCATCTGCTGGCAGACGGCAAACAGCCTGCAGCCTTTGCCATCTGCTGGCAGATGGCAAAGTATGCCGTTAGCCTTCTAACGGGGCTAACCCCGTTAAGAGGCTTTGCCATCAGCCAGCAGATGGCAAAGAAGCCTTTACCGGCAGGGTTTCAGACAAACTGTTTGCAGCCTTTGCCATCCGCCGACCATGCCTTTGCCATCTGCCTTGGCAGATGGCAAAGTGCCAGATTTCAGTAGTGAGGGTAGGCTTTCACCTGTGCACGAGGGGGATGCGAGGGGGAGAATCTGCTCCAATGCCTCAAGGAAGGAGAATTGTGCCAGAAGAAGTTGCCTTTGGAGTGGCCGCCGTGTCAGACAAGGATTTCCCTCAAAAACACGTCCAGCCACCAGATCTGTCCAATAGAGCCCAGGGGATGACAGTCGCATCCGCTAGAGGGCAGGGCTGGCACGGATCTAAGTAGATCTCCAAGACTTGCCAGCACACCACCGCGGGGACGCCGGAACGATGATGCCCCCCCCCCACCCATCTCCGGAATGCGGCAGTCGAGGCATTTGGTTCTTGTGGTGGTGACATCGCGATGGTGATTGTGGATTTAGGTTTTGGAGTGGAGCCCTTGTGACTGGATGAGGTTGAGGCAAGTGTTGGGTCAGGGGCGAGAGGATGATCCGGTGGATGGGTGGGGGCTAGGAGGTGGACGGAGTCGGAGGGGAACCACATTGTTGGCGCAACGAGGGGAGGAGGGTCACGTACGTGCCCACCAAGTTGCTTGATAAACTTTTTTAGAAAACAAGTTGTTTGGTGATTGGAAATGCGTGTTTGCATTGCACATCTCATATCCTCATGCTTTTTTCATTCATAAGATATTGTTAGTTTAGTTCTTTTTTATAACCCATAAATTCAGGGGGAAAACAGAAAGAGAAAGAAAAAAGGCAGTGCCTTAGTAAGGTATCATGCCATGTTACGAGTAAAAAATCATTGATCTTCCACCGTTGAACAATGGTTTAGTAGCGAACCAACATGTGGTTGGATGGTTAGAGGGAAAGTGGTATCACCTGCCCACCAGGGTTCAAATCCTGGTGTTCACATTTGTTCCTGGATTTATTTCAGGATTTCCGGCGATGCACATTCAGTGGGAGGAGACATTCCCGTCGACGACCAGGTGCCTACGGTAAATTCGTAAATTTCAAGATGATATGCCGGCTCGGACTTTCGAGGTGTTCATAGGGGTAGGGTGTGTGTGTGTGCGTTCATATGGGTGAGCGTATGCACGTGTATATGAGCGTATGTTGGACATATGAAAATGCATAGGAATTTCAAACGATTCCATATAGAAAAAAGGTAAAAGCAAATCCCCATAAGTTTTGTTTCTTTAAAAGCCTATGAATTTATCTGCAAATATCATAAAACAGACCAAAACAAGCATCACACAAAGCCAACATTCATTTTGCTCCAAACTCATGGATTTGTTTAATCCCAGATCATCAATCCTCCGGCCGAACACATGTCAGTAATGCAAGATCCTAGTGTTAACATGGAAGCAAGGAAAATGGTCAGCACAACATTAACCAGCAAAACCTAGGCCCAGAAAACAATATAGAGAATATAACGTTTATTTGGTCCGATCAGTTTTCCCTCATCATGTTAGGGTTACCTCCTCGCTTGCCCCACGGCAGCAGCGAGATTTTTCTCACCCCCTTGTCCTGACTCTTACCCGCAGCATATTCGGGCCGACTCAGGCCCACTACCTGGCCTTGGTGCGGCTATTGTGAGGATTGAAGGCATTGTGGAGTATACATCGTGTGACACCCTGGATTTTCTTTTCAAAAGGGGGAAAGACACTGGCCTTTGCATCATCATGATGTACACATCCATTTTTATTAAAAGGAAATAAATAGGTGTGAAACATCCATAGTATCAACTAAAACGACAAAAAGAAAAAGAAAACACCACAAATGGTGGGTACAAATGAAAAATTACGTGACTTAACCACACAATCTATTAGTGACATGCCAGCTAAACCGGTTGAATAACACCTGTGAAATCATCTTCAGACGGTTGTCTAGTGTGTTTTGAGGACGGTGTCTAGATCGTCTTCCCCTACAGTCATGGTCTAGTATAGATGATGAAGTAGTTTGGTTAGTTTGAAGACAATCTTGCAATGTTGTGTTTGAGAAGGAAGAGCTATTGGCGGCGGAGGTGGCCCATTGGCTGGCCACCATCAAACTCCATATGGATAAAGAATATAATTAATTTTGTATTTTTAATAACATAAGAATTGCACAAGACTTTCTTGTGAAGTGAAGTCCACATCATTAGGAGACAACCTATTCACATCACAGTTTTCTTGTTTGGGAGATTGGGATAGAGTTATGGAGGGAAGTCCATGGCAATTTTGTGGTAGCCCGGTACGTGATTCTATCCCCGTACGATGGCTTCTCCGAGCCGTCTACAATCGAGCTCTAAGTGCAAGATTTGGATTCAGATTCATGATTTGTGATATGGGTATAGCTCGATGGTGGAGTCACTTGCATCGATGGTGGGAGAGTTTGAGGCTGGTGAAACATTCTCCAGCAATTTTTTTGGGAATTTCTATTGGGACAGGGTTTTGATTGACGCCAGAAAGCCTCTCAAGAACCATGTCTCAATGGAGAAATATTGCAAGTACCATTTTTTCCTAGTTTAGTAGGAAAGGCTCCCGGATTGGTGTGTTGTTTGTGGCATCTTGGACACATCAATACTTGATACGTCTCCAACGTATCTAATTTTCCAAACACTTTTGCCCTTGTTTTGGACTCTAACTTGCATGATTTGAATGAAACTAACCCGGACTGATGTTGTTTTCAGCAGAACTACCATGATGTTGTTTTATGTGTAGAAAAGAAAAGTTCTCGGAATGTCCTGGAAATCCACGAAGGCACTTTTTGGAATTAATAAGAATTTTTGGCGAAAGAATTAATGCCAGGGGGCCCACAGCCTGTCCACGAGACAGGCCCCCCCTAGGGCGCGACCTCCTATCTCGTGGGCCCCCTGGACCTCCACCGACGTCAACTCCAACTCCATATATTCCGTCTCGGGGAGAAAAAAAATCAGAGAGAAAGTTTCATCATGTTTTACGACACGGAGCCGCCGCCAAGCCCTAATCTCTCTCGGGAGGGCTGATCTGGAGTCCGTTCGGGGCTCCGGAGAGGGGGATTCGTCGCCGTCGTCATCATCAACCATCCTCCATCACCAATTTCATGATGCTCACCGCCATGCGTGAGTAATTCCATCATAGGCTTGCTGGACAGTGATAGGTTGGATGAGATTTACCATGTAAGCAAGTTAGTTTTGTTAGGGTTTCATCCCTAGTATCCACTATGTTTTGAGATTGATGTTGCTATGACATTGCTATGCTTAATGCTTGTCACTAGGGCCCGAGTGCCATGATTTGAGATCTGAACCAATTATGTTTTCATGAATATATGTGTGTTCCTGATCCTATCTTGCAAGTCTATAGTCACCCCTTATGTGTTATGATCCGAAAACCCCGAAGTGACAATAATCAGGATACTTCTCGGTGATGACCGTAGTTTGAGGAGTTCATGTATTCACTACGTGTTAATGCTTTGGTATGGTTCTCTATTAAAAGGAGGCCTTAATATCCCTTAGTTTCCGCTAGGACCCCGCTGCCACGGGAGGGTGGGACAAAAGACGTCATACAAGTTCTTTTCCATAAGCACGTATGACTATTTACGAAATACATGCCTACATTACATTGATGAATTGGAGCTAGTTCTATATCACCCTATGTTATAACTATTGCATGAGGAATCGCATCCGGCATAATTATCCATCACTGATCCATTCCCTACGAGCTTTTCATATATTGTTCTCCGCTTATTTACTTTTCCGTTGCTACTGTTACAACTGCTACAAAAACCCAAAAACATTTATCTTTACTTTTGCTACTATTACCATTATTTCATACTACTTTGATACTAAACACTTTGCTGCAGATACTAAGTTATCCAGGTGTGGTTGAATTGACAACTCAACAGCTAATACTCAAGAATATTCTTTGGCTCCCCTTGTGTCGAATCTATAAATTTGGGTTGTACTTCACCCTCGAAAGCTGTTGCGATCCCCTACACTTGTGGGTTATCAAGACTAATTTCTGGCGCCGTTGCCGGGGAGCATAGCTCTATTCTCTGAGTCACTTGGGATTTATATCTGTTGATCACTATGAAGAACTTGAAAGACGCTAAGACCAAGATTTTGCCCTCAACTACGAGGGGAGGTAAGGAGCTTCCATCTAGCTCTGCGGTAGATTCTCCTTTCGTTATTAGTAGGCTTGCGACACCTAAACCTGCTACTGCTATGAATTCTGATATGTCGCATGTTATTGATGATGCCACGTCTGCTATGCATGATGAAACTACTTCTGTGTGTGATACTACTTTGCCATTAAGTGAATTTCTAGATGAACAACTTGCTAGAGTTAGGGGGAATGAAACTATTGAAGAACCTATTATTGATGATAGTGATGACGAACGTTCCCCCAATGATTATGTATTACCTGTTGTTCCTAAGGGTTATGTTATGAATGAAGCAGCTGCTATGGAAATTCTTGCTTGCAATGATAGAAATGATCTTAAAAAATTATTAGCTAAATGGAAGCAGCAGTCTCTTAATGCTAGAATGAAACCCGATCCTGTTTTTGCTACTTCACCTATCTGTGTTACTGATAAGGATTATGAATTCTTTGTTGATCCTGATATTATTACTTTAGTTGAATCTGATCCTTTTTATGGCCTTGAATGTGAAACTGTTGTGGCACATCTTACCAAGTTGAATGATATAGCCATCTTGTTCACTCATGATGAGAAGTCTCGCTATTTATACATAAGATATTTCTGTTCTCATTAAAGGGTGATGCTAAGACTTGGTATAATTCTCTTGCTCCTGGTTGTGTGCGTAGTCCCCAGGATATGATTTATTACTTCTCTGCTAAATATTTCCATGCTCATAAGAAACAAGCTGCCTTGTGGCAAAAATATAATTTTGTGCAAATCAAAGAAGAGAGTCTCCCACAAGCTTGGGGGAGGCTTCTCCGGTTACTTAATGCTTTGCCTGATCATCCTCTTAAGAAAAATGAAATACTTGATATCTTTTATAATGGACTAACCGATGCTTCCAAGGACTACTTGGATAGTTGTGCTGGTTGTGTTTTCACGGAAAGAACAGACGACGAAGCTGAAATATTATTGAATAATATGTTGACTAATGAAAATAATTGGACTCTTCCTGAGCCAGTTCCTGAAGTAATTCCTGAACCAATTGAGCCAACTCCTGAGCCTATTCCTAAACCCACTCTGAAGAAGAGAGGTGTTTTATTTCTCAGTCCTGAAGATATGCAAGAGGCAAAGAAATCAATGAAAGAAAAATGTATTAAAGCTGAAGATGTTAAGAATTTACCACCTATTGAAGAAATACATGGTCTTAATTTACCGCCTAAAGAACCACATTGTCTTGATAACCCGACACAGGTAGTAAAGGTAAATTCTCTCTATAGATATGATAAAGTTGAGATACCATCTACTAAATTTCATAGCCCATCCTTAGATGATTTTGATGACTTTATGGCTAGACAAGAAAGTTTTAATGCTTATGTTGGTAGAGAGTTAAAGAATAACGCTTTCGAGATAGGACGCGTAGGTGATAATCTGGCTAGAGTTAAAGATGAACTTCACCGCGTTAGCAAATATGCTTCTATGGTTTCTACTCAAGCTGAGCAAGTACTCAAAGCTCAAAATGATTTGCTTGATGAATTGAATAATAAAAATGACTTTGCCGTTAGAGTGGCTACTAGAACTAGTAGAATGACTCAGGAACCTTTGTATCCTGAAGGCCACCCTAAGAGAATCGAGCAAGATTCTCAGAGAAATAATTTAGAGGCACCTAGTTCTTCTAAGAAGAGGAAAAGAAAAATGATAGAACGTTGCATGCTTCTTGTGAACCTACTTTAGACACACCCGAGAATCCCAATGATATTTCTATCTCTGATGTTGAAACAAAATTAGGTGATGAACATGAACCTAGTGATAATGTTAATGATAATGTTCATGTTGATGCGCAACCTAGCAAAAACAATGATGTAGAGATTGAACCTGGTGTTGATCTTGATAACCCACAATCAAAGAATCAACGTTATTATAAGAGAGACTTTGTTGCTAGGAAGCACGGGAAAGAAAGAGAACCATGGGTTCAGAAACCCATGCCCTTTCCTCCTAAACCATCCAAGTCAAAGGATGATGAGGATTTTGAGCGCTTTGCTGAAATGATTAGACCTATTTTCTTACGTATGCGCTTAATTGATATGCTTAAAGTAAATCCTTATGCTAAGTACATGAAGGATATCATTACAAATAAAAGAAAGATACCGGAAGCTGAAATTTCCACCATGCTTGCTAATTACACTTTTAATGGTGGAATACCAAAGAAACTTGGAGATCCGGGTGTGCCAACTATACCATGCTCCATTAAAAGAAATTATGTTAGAACTGCTTTATGTGATCTTGGAGCCGGTGTTAGCGTTATGCCTCTCTCTTTATATCGTAGACTTGAATTGAATAAGTTGACACCTACTGAAATATCTTTGCAAATGGCAGATAAATCAACTGCTATACCTGTCGGTATTTGTGAGGATGTGCCTGTTGTGGTTGCAAATGTCACTATCTTAACGGACTTTGTTATTCTTGATATTCCCGAGGACGATAGTATGTCTATTATCCTTGGTAGACCTTTTATTAATACTGCAGGGGCTGTTATTGATTGCAACAAAGGCAATGTCACTTTTCATGTTAATGGCAATGAGCATATGGTACACTTTCCGAGGAAACAATCTCAAGTTCATAGCATCAATTCTATTGAAAAAGTTCCAACTATCATTTTTGGAGGTTTTGAATTTCCTCTTCCTACTGTCAAGAAAAAATATGATATTCTTATTGTTGGGGATTTTCATATCCCCGTTGAGGTAACTTAGTGTTATTCGAAATTTCTCCGGTTCCATGTTATTCGGAATGAGTTTGTTAACAAGACTTGATCAACCTTGTTAGCGAGTTCATTTTGATGATCACGAGATGAATGAAACTAGAAGGCACAACCTTATGTACCATCTTTTTACTTTCTGTTATTTACAATAAATAAAGAAAAAAAAGTATCCGTCTGTTTCCTGAATTATCCGTGCATTAAAAAAATAGTCCGAAAATAAAAGTGCTCCAAATGCCCTACAAATTTAGTATGATTTTTTCTGGAATATTTGAGGATTTTGGGCACTGAAAACACTGCAGGAGGGGCAAGCACCAGGCCACGAGAGATGAGGGTGCGCCCCCCTGTAGGGCGCGCCCCCCTATCTCGTGGCCCCCTGGTGGCTCCCCTCCACTTATGCCAGCACCCACACACTTCATCTTCTACCCAGAAAAATCCCCATCCAGCTCAAGCACGAGTTCTAGCTCGTTTTGCTGCAATTTTCGATCTCTTAGCTCAAAGCTCCATTCACAAAACTGCTTTGGGAGATTGTTGCTTGGTATGTGACTCCTCCATTGGTCCAATTAGTGTTTGTTCTAGTGCTTTATTCATTGCAAATTTTTGCTACTTAGGTGACCATATTTTTGAGCTTGCATGTTAAATTTTTGAGGTCCCAAGCAATTCCAATGCAAGATATGGGATCTAGGCACTTGTAGGAGTAGTTGCTATCAATCTTGTTTAGTCTTGTTCACTTTTATTTTGAAGTTACTAAAATTTCAGAAATTTTCAGAAAAAGAAATATGCTTAGAAGAATGTACCAAGGAGGTTCCTTGGCAAAGAAAGGGCCAAGGATTGCTATACGTGAACAAGATATTAAATTGCCAAGGGACGCAAATGTACGGGCTTGTGAGTGGACATCCGATGATTTTATGGCTGAAGCAGGCTTCAAGGAAGAATTTGACGCGTATGTGCGTAATGCCGAGCTGGAGGACTTCTTACAAGATAAGTGTCCTCAATATTATCAATTGACCGATTCCTTTGTTCGGAGGTTCGAATATATTTTTGCGCGTAATTCTCCTAGTGTCATGTTTGATATTTATGATACGTCGTATACCATGGATTTAGAGGATTTCACAACTGCTTGCAAACTCCCGCAGTGGGGTAATATTAATGATCCTCCCAAATCTGAATTTAGAGATTTTTTTTCTAATATTACTGTGGGAGAATCTAGGGACGTAGCACAAGCTACCATAGGGAGCATTCATTTTCCTGTTATACATTACTTTGCTCTCTTTATTGGTAGATGCATTAACGGTAAGGACGAGGTATGTCACATGAGTGCACCTGATCTTTGTGTCCTCAAGAGTGCTGTGTTAGGTTATAAAGGTTATAACTTAGGGGCAATAGTTGCACGTAGGTTGCAGAATAATAGTAGAAAGGGAGATTTCTTTGGAGGAATTCATGCAACCCGTGTGGCTAATTTTCTTAATATAGCTCCACGAGAGGGGGATATGATTGTACCTCTTGTTTAGTTGGATAAAGAAGCTATGTTTGATCATCATTTTCTTGAGAGGAATGAACAACTCCTCCATTACAGACTAATCTATGACAGATGCAACGTCGTCCCTGTTACTCTTCCTGCTCCCTACCTTTTTGATTATCAGGCAAAAGGAAGATATGTTGTCACCAGGTAAGAAGCAACTGAATATGAGAGGGGAATGGAGGCAGCTCACCAACACGCTGCTGCTCAGGAGGCGGTAGCCTCTGCATCTCAGTACTACCCGAGTTTCACTTATGGATATCAGCCAGGCGGTCCTTGGTATTAAACCAACTTAGGCCAAAAGCCTAAGCTTGGGGGAGTACGTATTTCTCACCGACTTTACATTCATGTTCACACACTAGTCGTCGGTGCTCATACTCTTTCATTGTATTATCCATGCTAGTTTAAATTTCTTTTTCTAGTTTTCTTTTTGTGTGTTTGATAAACCTTAAGAAAAACCAAAAAAATTAGTTAGTTTAATTCCCTTGCTTGTAGTAGAATTAAAATGAAAACCCAAAATGATTTCTATTTCTTCTTCTTACTTGTTGGGAGCTTTCCCGTGTAAATAGTTTTATTTTCTTTTCTTTCCTTTGGGGGTCAAGAAGACCATATTGAAAATGCTTAGTGGCTCTTATATGCATGATTGTTTATTTAATTTAGAGCCCATATTACTTGTCTTCTCTCTTGAGTTGAACGCTTGCAGATTCTAGCTTAGTACAATGCACGTACAATCTTATTATTATACACATCGTTCGGTCGTGCGAGTGAAATGCAATAATGACGATATATGATGGACTTATTGGGATGAGAAAAGCTGGTATGAACTCGACCTCTCTTGTTTTTGTAGATATGATGAGTTCATCGTTCCTGAGTCAGCTATTATGAAGTAAACATATTTGCAATGACATTTAGAGATTATAGTTACTAGTGCCATGCTTGATTAGCTATGAGTTATAATGGTTTACCTTGCGTGCCAACATGCTATTAGAATGATTATGATGTGATATATGATGGGATGGTTGTCGGTGTCAAAACCGGCGGATCTCGGGTAGGGCGTCCCGAACTGTGCATCTAGACGGATGGTAACAGGAGACAAGGGGCACGATGTTTTCTACCCAGGTTCGGGCCCTCTCAATGGAGGTAAAACCCTACTCCTTCTTGATTAATATTGATGATATGGGTAGTACAAGAGTAGATCTACCACGAGATCAGAGAGGCTAAACCCTAGAAGCTAGCCTATGGTATGATTGTTGTTCGTCCTATGGACTAAAACCCTCCGGTTTATATAGACACCGGAGAGGGCTAGGGTTACACAGAGTCGGTTACAATGGGAGGAGATCTACATATCCGTATCGCCAAGCTTGCCTTCCACGCCAAGGAAAGTCCCATCCGGACACGGGACGAAGTCTTTAATCTTGTATCTTCATAGTCCAGGAGTCCGGCCAAAGGTTATAGTCCGGCTATCCGGACACCCCCTAATCCGGGACTCCCTCAGTAGCCCCCGAACCAGGCTTCAATGACGATGAGTCCGGCGCGCAGATTTGTCTTCGGCATTGCAAGGCGGGTTCTTCTCCAAATTCCATATACCTGTTGAATAGTGTCCGACTGCTGGTGAATGTTGTGCTCCTTGGCTTCTGTGCCCAATAATGGCCATCTTCCACGTGTCAAACGAATGTGAAAAGCCAGGGTGTTTTTTCATTTACCCCCTAGCTGTGCAAATGAGCCGCCCATAAAAGAGACGGGGATTTATATCAAAATCACACCATCGTCCCTCCGCGAGCATTCATCGGAGCGCATTCAACAAAGATCCATTCCATCATGGCCAGTCGACGCAGCTCCTCTTCTCGCCTTCCCAGCCCTCAGCCCATAGATTGGGAGAGATGCTCCGTCCCGCACAGCAAGCTAGTGGCGCTCCAAGCCAAGGTGTTTCTCCCCCCAGCCTACATGGTCCCGGTTTGAGCCGGGCTTGCCACCTATAATGGTGGAGAGCAAGCGGAGAGCGTCCCCAGTCCCTCCAAAGGAGAGCGGGTATGCCTTGTCCCTTATTTGATAAGAGGGCTCGGATTTCCAATTCATCCGGTTCTCCGGGGGCTCCTGGAGTTCTACGGCCTCCAGTTGCACAACCTTACGCCTGCCTCTGTATTGCATATTGCGGGCTTCATAGCCCTTCGTGAGCTGTTTTTGGGCATCGAGGCTCATTTCGCGCCGTGGAAGAAGTTGTTCTGCCTTGTGCCCCGTTCTCAAGAGGGGTCGATATATCAAGTGGGTGGAGCCGAACTATGGCGCATCACCGGGACCGGATATCTATCCGGAACCCCAAAGAAGGCGTCCGAAGACTGGCCTTCAGAATGGTTTTATATAGAAGATGTCCCCCTGCCGGACCCTGTTCGGATCGGCCTCCCTGAGTTCGATAATGCTCCTTTGAAGAAGCACCTAATCTGGCGTCCACGGAGCCCTCAGAAGGAAAATGACAAGGATGTCCTTTATCTGATGAGCCGGATAAGGTTGTTAGCTCATTCCGGACTGACCATGATCGAGGTCATGGCCACATGCATTATGCGGGGGGTGCAGCCGCTTCAGTATAGAGGCCACCCCATGTGGGATTTCAACAGGGAGGACGACGCCACCCGGTGCGGCCGTAAGGGGCCGGAATCGGCTGCCGCTCTAATAAAGATCTTGTTCGTTTTGTACAAGGGAGAAGAGGAAGAATTCCTCCGCGTCAACCCACGGGGCGGATTTTCTATGTACAATCCTCCAAGCTGGGTAAGCGGACACTTTCACTCGCCATCCGTCTCATATTCCCATAGTTAAGTATTCAGTCTAGCAATTTCAACGCAGGAGCTACGCCAGGCTGTAAAGGAGATAAATAGCCCTCCTACACAACCCGAGGACCCGGACTCCCAAGAGGACCCGGACTTATCTGTGGAGCTGATCGATGGGGTGTTTCATCAATTGAGCAAGGACAACACCTTAGTGGCCATTATGGCCAATTATCACGGACTACTTCCAGCCTCACGAGTAACTGAGACCGAAGTCCCAGTACTTTTAAGATGATCCATCCGTGCTTATTTTTTATCACAGTATACCAATGGTGTTTTTGCATGGGAAGTCCTTGAGGCGGAGGGCCGAGCCTGCGGTGGCTAGCCAACAAGGGGCAGCAAGGCCCAGCATGCTGAAAAGAAGTGCGGTCCGGATTGAGACGCCGGTGCAACGGTATGGCACGCCATTTTATTCCCAGGTTTTATTCCCCCAAGGCATACTAACACTCATGCTCTCTTTAGGAAGAAGAGCACTCGCCGGACTATATCCGGAGAGGTTGCCAATCGCGCCTCCACCGGCCAGGCTTCAAGGCCGGGTCCGGAAGCGGGGGCAAACACGAGGCGCGCACCGGACGCTTCTCCGACAGAGGATGTGGACGGGCTGTCTGCCACCAATTCTGGGGTGGAGAGTGTCATGAACCATAGGCGTCGCCGGACAGTTCTTCGTGACGCTTGCTTTTCCCAAGAGGCATTGGATGCCTTCAATATGGGAGATGCGTACCTCCGTGCCGCTCAAAATGGTCTAGCCAGAGCCACAAAGCAGTATGTAAAAGACATACGGGTGAGAAAATTTGATGGTTATATATGTCAGTATCCCCCGAGACTTGAAACAGTTAGAATAACTGATTTAAGGATCATTTGTTATGCAGGATCTTACAGACAAGAATACCCAACTGTCCCAGGAGCTGGAAGAGTGCAAAGCCCAACTTGAGGCCGCACTAGCCGCGGCGGGGGAGGCCAAGGAGACCCCCTCTGGTAATATATGCTTCGAAAGATAAGTATGTTGTGAAGTGCGGCATGCGTGGAAATCTGACAATAACATTGTAGATGGCGCCGGAGTGGATCCGGACAAGCAAGAACTCTTGCACCGGTTAAAGGCCGGCGAGAGCGTGCTTACGAGGGTGAGGAAAGAGAAGAATAATCTCCAAGATGCCAACACCCAGCTGGGCGAGGAACTAAAGGATGTTCGTGCTCAGATGTCGGACTCCGTGAAGGAGAATCGACAGCTTCGACGCGGCATTTATAGTAAGTGCTTGAACAAACTTCGAAAAAGAGTTCGGCGAGGAAGTCGATTGACAGAGTTATGTCTGTAGGTATGCTGACAGGTCGGCCTGCAGAGGAAATGCCCGGTTCTACGGGTGACCTTCTTCCTGGGCTCTCACAACTGCACGAACGAGTTCGGCAGGTAATGCAAGGCGTCGCCCAGGCCTTGTGGCCATCTGTCTCCATGCCCGAAGACCTTGGAGAGCTTGTAGAGAAGTTGAAGGGAGCACGTCGGCGCTTCCGATTATGGAAGATATCGGCCTGCCATCAAGGCGCCAGGGAGGCCTGGGCCATGGTGAAGACACGGTACATGAAGGCTGACCCAAACCACATGGCCGAGGTCAGACCTGTGGGGCCCGATGGGAAGGAGATCCCTGTGAGTTTAGTGTACGGCCAGGTAGAGTTAGCCGCCAAATATTCCCAACAGGACTGTAAACTAGACAACCTGTTGGATGGTATTGAAGAGGAATATACGCAGTCAAATTGACTATGTAATTTAAGATGACATGTAAAATGCCTTCTAGCCGGATTGTAGATCGTTTGTCGTGGCTGACCTTTTCGCTTCAACCTCGGGACCCGATACTCCAGAGTGTGTCTGAATACCCTCTCGGTTATGTAAGAACCGGGGAATGCGTGGAGACCAGGCATAGGGGTCATTAGTGCTTGAACAGACAAGTGCCCAACTAGTTATGTTATATTACATGGTTAGTAAGAAACATCTTCCAGGGAGAATAATTCTGTTAGGGGTTCCTTTCCCGGGGTGGCATGCCCTAAAGTGCATGTCCGGACTGCGAAAAAAGCAGAAAAGCATCTAGGGGCGGATAAATAAACAAGTGAGAAATCATCTTTTAGTTCACCGACCGAATATTCCCTTAAGAATGCTAGCTTTCGGCTTCGCCCAGTCTGAGGTACACATCCGGCTGACCCAGCAGTAACAATCACAGAGGTGCTCCCTTTACCGCCTAGCCAAATAATCGGGAACGTAGGGGTAAGCACAGGAGCCAGGCAACCCATCTTGGCCAAAACTTAAGTCATATCGATGCGTATAATGGTGAATAAAAGGTACATGCGGAAGTGTGACACATGTGTTGGGCATGAGGCCCGTATAAACAAGCTTCTGTTAGAGAAGCCCCCAGGTATAATGAGCGCGGATAGCGCGTCAATTGTGTGCGAACAAGGCGCGGATGAGCCCTTAAAGGCTGTAAGAGAAAAGGAGGGAGAAGAAGAGAAATATAAGACAACTAATGTGTAAAAAATAGATAGAGGAAGGAGACGAACACAGAGTCCGGAGCTAGGCGTAGAATCTTCGGAGACGGGCTGCGTTCCATCGGCTCAAGTCGGTTATCCGACGCATCTCGCAGACAGTATGCTCCACCAGTCAGGACTTGGTCAATTATGAAGGGACCTTCCCATTTGGGCTTGAGTTTGTCCTTTTTCTTGTCCGGCAGGCGTAGGACTAACTCGCCAACAGTGTAAGTTTTGGCCCGTACTTCTCTGCTTTGATATCTTCGAGCCTGCTGTTGATAGAATGCGGAACGGGCTTTTGCCACGTCACGCTCCTCCTCCAAGGCATCCAAATTGTCCTGCCAATCGAGTTCGGCTTCTCTTTCTTCGTACATGCGCACGGGAGGTGAGTCATGAATTATGTCGCAGGGAAGAACTGCCTCTGCGCCATATACCATAAAGAATGGTGTGAATCCGGTGGTGCGATTCGGTGTGGTCCGCAGCCCCCAGAGTACAGAGTCGAGCTCCTCTACCCAGTGCGTGTTAGATTCCTTGAGGGACCGCACTAATCTGGGTTTGATGCCGCTCATGATTTGACCATTTGCTCGCTCGACTTGACTGTTGGTTTGTGGGTGATAGACTGAAGCGTAGTCGAGCTTGATGCCCATGTTTTTGCACCAGAGTTTGACCTCATCGGCCATAAAGTTCGTGTCATTATCAGCGATGATGCTGTGGAGGACGCCGTAACGGTGTACGACCCCTGATATGAAGTCTATCACTGGTCCGGATTCGGTCGTCTTAACAGGCTTGGCCTCTATCCATTTGGTGAATTTGTCCACCATGACCAGTAGGTATTTTTGCTTGTGGGTTCCTCCTTTAAGGGGTCCAACCATGTCAAGCCCCCAGACCGCAAAGGGCCAGGTGATGGGTATAGTTTGGAGGGCGGTGGGTGGCATATATCTTTGGTTAGCAAAGAGTTGGCAACCGACGCATCGTTGGACAAAGTCCTGAGCATCTGCCCGGGTCGTCGGCCAATAAAATCATGTACGGAAGGCCTTGCTTACAAGGGCCCGGGCTGCAGCGTGGTGCCCGCCGAGTCCGGCATGAATTTCAGCCAGAAGATTCCGCCCTTCCTCTTCGGAGATACACCTTTGAAGGACTCCGGTGGTGCTTTTCTTATAAAGCTCTCCTTCATGGACTTTATAGGCTTTAGATCGCCGCACTATGCAGCGTGCCTCGTTTTGGTCCTCGGGAAGTTCCTGCCTAGTTAGGTAGGCTAGGAATGGTTCTGTCCACGGGGCAATGACTGCCATTATTACGTGAGCTGAGGATGTTACTTCGTTGGCAGAGCCTCCCGTTGTGTCAGAATGTTCGGTGTCGGACAGTGTGGTTGGGTCCGGGCTGTTATTTCCGGACTCTCCTTCCCATAATACGGATGGCTTGAATAGCCTCTCCAAGAAAATGTTGGGGGGGACTGCATTGCGCTTTGCGCCGATGCGTGCCAAGACGTCTGCTGCCTGATTGTTTTCCCGGGCTATAAGGTGAAATTCGAGCCCCTCGAACCGAGCTGACATTTTTAGGATGGCGTTGCGATAAGCTGCCATTTTAGGATCTTTGGCATTAAAGTCTCCATTTATTTGGGATATCGCGAGGTTCGAATCCCCACGCACCTCTAGGCGTTGGATGCCCATGGAGACTGCCATTCGGAGACCATGTAGAAGGGCCTCGTATTCGACTGCGTTATTGGAGTCCGTATACATTATCTGGAGTACGTATTGAACTGTATCTCCTGTTGGGGACGTCGGAACGATGCCAGCCCCCAGACCAGCTAACATTTTGGAGCCGTCGAAGTGCATGATCCAGTTGGAATATGTGACATACTCTTTAGGGAGTTCGGCTTCAGTCCATTCGGCGACGAAGTCGGCCAAAACTTGCGACTTGATAGCTCGCCGTGGCTTATAGATTATGTCAAACGGGAGGAGCTCAATGGCCCATTTGGCAATCCAGCCCGTCGCGTTGCGGTTGTTTATAATATCGTTAAGAGGTACTTCGGATGCTACTGTTATCGAACACTCTTGAAAGTAGTGTTGCAGCTTCCGGGATGCCATAAACACCGCGTACGCTATCTTTTGATAATGCGGGTACCGTGACTTGCATGGAGTGAGGACAGTGGACACGTAGTAAACTGGTTTTTGAAGGGGGGATTTGTGTCCGTCCGTTTCTCGTTCGACGATGAGCACTGCGCTTACAACTTGATAAGTTGCCGCAATGTATAATAGCATTGGTTCGCCGATGTTAGGCGCGTCCAGGACCGGGTTTGTTGCCAATATGGCTTTTATTTCTTCGAGTCCGGCCGTGGCAGCATCCGTCCACTCGAAGTGTTTGGTGCGCCGGAGGAGGCGATAAAGGGGTAATGCCTTTTCTCCCAAGCGGGAGATAAAGCGACTTAGAGCCGCCACGCATCCAGTCAAATTTTGTATTTGCTTGAGGTCCTTTGGAATATCCTATTGTGACAGAGCTCGGATCTTGGCTGGGTTTGCTTCAATTCCTCTACCGGATACAATGAATCCCAAGAGCTTTCCGGCTGGTACGCCGAAAATGCATTTTCCGGGTTAAGTTTGATGTCATATGCTCGAAGGTTATCGGATGTGAGCCTCAAGTCGTCTACTAGAGTTTCGACATGCTTGGTTTTGACGACCACATCATCTATGTATGCTTCCACTGTTTTGCCGATCTGGTTTGCCAGACATGTCTGAATCATGCGCTGATATGTTGCGCCGGCGTTTTTGAGCCCGAAGGCCATTGTGTTAAAGGAGAATGGGCCGTATGGGGTGATGAATGATGTTATGGCCTGGTCTGGCTCTGCCATCTAAAATTGATGGTAGCCGAAGTATGCGTCGAGGAAACACAATGAATCGTGTCCTGCGGTAGCGTCGATAATTTGATCGATGCTGGGGAGGGGGAAGGGATCCTTTGGGCAAGCCTTGTTGAGGTCCTTGAAATCGATGCATAGGTGCCAGGATTTATCCTTCTTTGGTACGATCAGCAGGTTTGCTAGCCAGTCCGGATGTTTTATATCTCTGATGCATCTGGCCTCCAGTAGTTTGGCTAGCTCCTCTCCCATGGCTTGTCTCTTAGGTTCGAAGAAACGCTGAAGAGCCTGCTTGACAGGCTTGAATCCTTTTAGGATGTTTAGGCTGTGCTCGGCTAGCCTCCGTGGGATTCCTGGCATGTCTGAAGGGTACCAGGCAAAAATGTCCCAATTTTCGCGTAGGAATTCTCGTAGTGCGGCGTCTACATCAGGGTTTAATTGCGCCCCTATGGAGGCCGTTTTTGTAGGGTCCGTTGGATGGACTTGGAATTTGACTATTTCATCCGCCGGTTTAAAGGAGGTGGACTTGAATCTTTTATCGAGTATCACGTCATCCATGTTCACTGTGGAGCACAACGCAGTCAGTTCCTCGGCCGCTAGGGCTTCAGATAGTGACTCAAGGGCCAGTGCGGCTGTCTTATTTTCGGCACGGAGTGCTATGTCCGGGTCACTAGCAAGGGTGATGATTCCGTTGGGTCCGGGCATTTTGAGTTTCATGTACCCGTAATGGGGTATAGCTTGAAAAATTGTGAATGCCTCTCGCCCTAATAGAGTGTGGTATCCGCTGCTGAACGGGGCCACTTGAAATGTGACCGCCTCGGACCTGTAATTATCCGGCGTGCCGAACACCACATCCAGTGTGATTTTTCCTGTACAACACGCTTGCCGACTGGGGATTATTCCTCTAAAGTTTGTGTTGCTTCGCTCAATGCGGCTCCAGTCTATTTCCATTTTTCGAAGGGTTTCCTCATAAATGAGGTTCAATCCGTTGCCACCGTCCATGAGTACCTTGGTAAGGTGAAAGCCGTCCACTATTGGACCGAGGACCAATGCGGCTGGTGCTCGGGCTGTTCGGAATTTAGGTTCATCACTGGCATTCAAGGTAATAGCCGTGTCATTCCATGGGTTTATTGTTGCTACTTGGTAGACTTCGGCAAGGCTGCGGAGTGTTCATTTCCGCATATTATTTAATGCGAAAGTCTCGAAGACTGTTAATACCGTACTGGTATCCCTGGGCTGGTACTCTGTAAATTCTGGAGTTAGAAGCTCCTCGCCACTTCTGGCCACCTACCGGAGTATCCAACATGCTCTAAGGCTATGAGTTGGTGTGGCGCCCTCTGTACTATGAATTTTACAGGATCCATTGAGACATCCCTCCAGTACGGTTCCATGCCCTATAAAGGGTTTTTGCTTTTTGGTGTTTAACCCAGGTGCCTGGCGATAATGCACCCTTTTATTTCGGACTGGGGTTGTATTCAGGGCCGGATTGTCCCAAAATTTTATTTCGGTTTTCCAGCCGCTTTCCATCACACAGTACTTTCGTACTATGGATGCCAAGTTGGTGAAGCGTGTAATTTCATGGCGACTTATGGCGTTGAGGATTCCGTTGTCCGTGCAATTATTGTAGAAGAATGAAATTGCATCCTCCTCGCGGCAGTCCTCTATCCTGTTCATAACCAGGAGGAATCTGGCCCAGTAATGGTGTACTGTTTCTGCGGGCTCTTGCCAAATTTGGGATAGATCTCTTATATTTGGGTGGGCGGGTGTAATTAAATCCGGAACCTCGCCCAATCTGAGACTCATGGGCCAAGGAGTTTTCAAACTCGGAAGCTTGGGTTCTTGGATGTTGTCCAATGAATCTAGCCCGCTGCCTGACTTTAGGTTCAGGGCTTGAGTGACGTCGTCCCCTCCGCAGGTATCCGACTTGGAGGGATCGGGAATCCGGACATAACAAGTCCTTAAGATAGATGAAGACTTGCCACATTGTTCCTCCACCACTGCGACATGGTGGGTGACCTGGGGAGAGTTAATCTCTCTCGGATCGGGTTCAGGCCCAATCTGATCATAGTCTATAGCAACTCCCAGGGCGGCGATGCGATCCAAGAGCTCGTTTAAGTAAGAGAGCTCCATCGGATCTAACGGCTCGGCGAGTTCCGAGTTGACGTGAAGATTGCTTTTGATGACCCAAGAAGTCATCGTTGGCGCGGCGGCCAAATAGGCGGTCGTAAGAAAACCGCCTAGCCGGAGAGTTTGGCCGATAGCCAAAGCTCCTTTAGCAATAGCGCCCTCTTTAAAGACGGGACGAGGCATCCTTCCTGATGGCGACGGCACAGCGGAACTCTCAATGAAAGCACCAATGTCGGTGTCAAAACTGGCGGATCTCGGGTAGGGGGTCCCAAACTGTGCGTCTAGGCGGATGGTAACAGGAGACAAGGGACACGATGTTTTTACCCAGGTTCGGGCCCTCTTGATGGAGGTAAAACCCTACTCCTGCTTGATTAATATTGATGATATGGGTAGTACAAGAGTAGATCTAACACGAGATCAGAGAGGCTAAACCCTAGAAGCTAGCCTATGGTATGATTGTTGTTCGTCCTACAGACTAAAACCCTCCGGTTTATATAGACATCGGAGAGGGCTAGGGTTACACAGAGTCGGTTACAATGGGAGGAGATCTGCATATCCATATCGCCAAGCTTGCCTACCACGCCAAGGAAAGTCCCATCCGGACACGGGACGAAGTCTTCAATCTTGTATCTTCATAGCCAGGAGTCCGACCAAAGGTTATAGTCCGGCTATCCGGACACCCTCTAATCCAGCACTCCCTCAATGGTATCCTCCTTTGAATGAATTGAGTGACTCGACTTGGCACATGTTCACACATGTAGTTGAATCAAATCAACATAGCCTTCACGATATTTATGTTCATGGTGGATTATATCCTACTCATGCTTGTACTCGGTGTGAATTAATTTTAATGCATGCTTACGACTGTTGTCGCTCTCTCAGTTGGTCGCTTCGCAGTCTTTTGCTCGCCTTCACCTGTACTAAGCAGGAATACTGCTTGTGCATCCAAACTCCTTAAACCCCAAAGTTGTTCCATATGAGTCCACCATACCTACCTATATGCGGTATCTACCTGCCATTCCAAGTAAATTTGTATGTGCCAAACTCCAAACCTTCAAATGAAATTCTGTTTTGTATGCTCGAGCAGCCCACGTTACAACTAGGGCTGCCTATATCTTCCATGCTAGGTGGGTTATTCTCACAAGGAGTGGACTCCGCTCCTCATTCATGAGAAAGGGCCGATAACCGGAATGCCCAGTCCCATGATCCAAAAAGACCAAAGTAAATCAAAATAATTAAACAAAACTCCCCCAGGGCTGTTGTATGTTGGACGCACTCGTTGTTTCGAGCAAGCCATGGATTGATGCTTGTTGGTGGTTGGCGGAGTATAAACCTTTACCATTCTGTTTGGGAACTGCCTCTAATGCATTTAGTATGGAAGATACAGCCATCTCATAGATGTTGCCTTGACAGCAAAAGTATGCCGCTGAAAATGTTATCCAATCTCTATTTTAAAATCAAGCTCTGGCACCTCTACAAATCCCTGCTTCCCTCTGCGAAGGGCCTATCTATTTACTTTTATGTTGAGTCATCATCCTTCTTTTTAAAAGCACCCGCTGGAGAGCACACTGTCATTTGCATTCATTATTACTGGTTTATATTGGGTATGACTTGACTGGATCTCTTTTACCATGAATTACAATGTTTAGTCAGTCCTTGATCTTTAAAGGTGCTCTGTATTTATGTTTTGCGGTCTCAGAAAGGGCTAGCGAGATACCATTTTGTTATATCATGTTATGATTATTTTGAGAAAGTGTTGTCATCCGAGTTTTATTATTATGGCTCGCTAGCTGATTATGCTATTGATGTGAGTAATTGTGAGACCTATGTGTTACTGTGAGTATGGTTAGTTCGTAATATTTGCTGAAACTTGAATGCTGGCTTTTCATGTTACAACAACAAGAGCAAATAGTGTTTGTAAAAGTTTTTCTTTATCACTTTCAGTTTATCAACTGAATTGCTCGAGGACAAGCAAAGGTTTAAGCTTGGGGGAGTTGATACATCTCCAACGTATCTACTTTTCCAAACACGGTTGCCCTTGTTTTGGACTCTAACTTGCATGATTTGAATGAAGCTAACCCGGACTGATGTTGTTTTCAGCAGAACTACCATGATGTTGTTTTATGTGTAGAAAAGAAAAGTTCTCAGAATGTCCTGGAAATCCATGGAGGCACCTTTTGGAATTAATAAGAATTTTTGGCGAAAGAATTAACGCCAGGGGACCACAGCCTGTCCACGAGACAGGGGGCGCCCCCCTAGGGCGCGGCCTCCTATCTCGTGGGCCCCCTGGACCTCCACCGACGTCAACTCCAACTCCATATATTTCGTCTCGGGGAGAAAAAAATCAGAGAGAAAGTTTCATCGCGTTTTACGACACGTAGCCGCTGCCAAGCCCTAATCTCTCTCGGGAGGGCTGATCTGGAGTCCGTTCGGGGCTCTGGAGAGGGGGATTCGTCGTCGTCGTCATCATCAACCATCCTCTATCACCAATTTCATGATGCTCACCACCGTGCGTGAGTAATTCCATCGTAGGTTTGCTGGACGGTGATGGGTTGGATGAGATTTACCATGTAATCAAGTTAGTTTTGTTAGGGTTTGATCCCTAGTATCCACTATGTTCTGAGATTGATGTTGCTATGACTTTGCTATGTTTAATGCTTGTCACTAGGGCCTGAGTGTCATGATTTCAGATCTGAACCTATTATGTTTTCATGAATATATGTGTGTTCTTGATCCTATCTTGCAAGTCTATAGTCACCCATTATGTGTTCACTATGTGAACCCCGAAGTGACAATAATCGGGATACTTCTCGGTGATGACCGTAGTTTGAGGAGTTCATGTATTCACTATGTGTTAATGCTTTGGTCTGGTTCTCTATTAAAAGGAGGCCTTAACATCCCTTAGTTTCCGCTGGGACCCCGCTGCCACGGGAGGGTAGGACAAAAGACGTCATACAAGTTCTTTTCCATAAGCATGTATGACTATTTACGGAATACATGCCTACATTACATTGATGAATTGGAGATAGTTCTATATCACCCTATGTTATAACTATTGCATGAGGAATCGCATCCGGCATAATTATCCATCACTGATCCATTGCCTACGAGCTTTTCATATATTGCTCTCCACTTATTTACTTTTCTGTTGCTACTGTTACAACTGCTACAAAAACCCAAAAACATTTATCTTTACTTTTGCTACTGTTACCATTATTATCATACTACTTTGCTACTAAACAATTTGCTGCAGATACTAAGTTATCCATGTGTGGTTGAATTGACAACTCAACTGCTAATACTCAAGAATATTCTTTGGCTCCCCTTGTGTCGAATCAATAAATTTGGGTTGTACTTCACCCCCGAAAGCGGTTGCGATCCCCTACACTTGTGGGTTATCAATACTAAGCACGGGGACTAAGTGCACCCACCATCCGCGTTGGTGTTGAAGGACCTCCAAGCTACCTGGACTATGCAGGCTGGAGGAAGAAGCCAAGGTAGTGGTAACATGTGCGGCTCGGAAAGGGGTCGCGGCCTTGCTTCTCAAGGAGTCTGCTCCTAGGGCGAGTTCTTTGACGCTGATGATCAATACTTTGAAGAGTTTAAGGATGGAGTTGTGACTCATGAATCTCCAGTGGAGTTACATTTTTTTGGAAATGAAGGCATGCCCCCGACCTCTACATCATGACGATGCATGCAACCATCTTATTGAAAAGTCTCGAAGTAGCATGAAGTCATAAAAGTATTACAGCTCACAAGTGGAGCAAAAAAAGAGAGGTAAAAGTACATGCTCAGAAACACAATCGGTATGACAATGCAAAGGACAAGCTCCCTAGACTCCTATCCTGTTATGCGACCGCCATCCGAATCGGTTGAATATAGCCCGTGCTACCATCTCCCACTAGTTTCACCCAGTAACCAAAGGCTGCCTGGATTCCATAGGAGTGAGTAAGGACCACGTACGGATCCATGCGGAAGCTCTAAAGATGACATGCAAGAAAGTTAAAGCATGTTGTCTGTTAAAAATTATATCATTCCTGCAATTCCATATAGCCCACATGAGCGCACATATTCCAATCCGAATACGAGCCGCAGTAATCTGCTCAACCCCAGCTAACCATGTCCCAAACAACGATTCAATGTGAACTGGAGGAGTAATGTTAAAGGCTATTTGGATCATTCTCCAAAGCAGTTTGGCAAGTGGGCACTCTATGAATAAGTGTTCTATTGTTTCGTCATGATCACAAAAATAACACTGTGAACTACCTACCCACCACTCTTTATTAAGTTATCTTTGATGAGGATCACTTGCTTGTGGACGAACCACATAAAGATTTTGATACGCAAGGGAACCTTAACCTTCCAAATATGTAATGATCTCGAGATTGGGTCAGAATTAATCAGATCCATATAGAAAGATTTCACCGTGAACACCCCATTTCTAGCTAACTTCCAGTGAGTCAAATCAGGTTGGTTGGATAACTGAACATCTATCAATATCCGAACCAAGTGCATCCAGGCAATCCATCGCTCACCAACTAACACACGTCTGAACTAAATATTCAAGGGACTCGATTGAAATATTGTTCCTACATAATCCTCCTTACATTGCATGATGTTATATAGGGTGGGATATTGTATGGCTAGGGGCGTCTCTCCTAACCACATATCCTCCCAAATTCTTGTTGACATCACATTGCCAGTCAAAAATTTGACCCTAAAAAGGACAAGTCTTTCGTTTGCATGAGTCCCTTCCAGAATGGCGAGTCGGTTGGTCTCACGGTGACCTGGGCGAGCGTTTTCGACTATAAATATGTATTGCATAGAATCTGAGCCCACATACCTTTTGGCTCTGTCTCTAAACTGTAGAGCCATTTACTCATAAGACATTTATTCTTAATTTCCAAGTTCTCAATACCGAGACCCCCCTGGTCCTTGGGTCGGCAAAGAATATCCCATCATGTGATGACACACAAGTATAGGGGATCTATTGTACTCCTTTCGATAAGTAAGAGTGTCAAACCCAATGAGGAGCAGAAGGAAATGACAAGCCGTTTTCAGTTGTATTCTCTGCACGCACTGAAATTATCGGTAACAGATAGTTTTGCGATAAGGTAATTCATAACGGGTAACAAGTAACAATAGTAAACAAGATACAGCAAGCTGGCCTAATCCTTTTTGTAGCAAAGGACAAGCCTGGACAAAATCTTATATAAAGCAAAGCGCTCCCGAGGACACATGGGAATTACTGTCAAGCTAGTTTTCATCATGCTCATATGATTCACGTTCGTTACTTTGATAATTTGATATGTGGGTGGACCGGTTCTTGGGTACTACCCTTCCTTGGACAAGCGTCCCACTTATGATTAACCCCTCTCGCAAGCATCCGCAACTACAAAAGAAGAAGTAAGGTAAACTTAAACATAGCATGAAACATATGGATCCAAATCAGCCCCTTATGAAGCAACGCATAAACTAGGGTTTAAGCTTGTGTCACTCTAGCAACCCATCATCTACTTATTACTTCCCGATGCCTTCCCCTAGGCCCAAATCATGGTGAAGTGTGATGTAGTCGACGTTCACATCTCATCAAAATATCGGACGAATACCAAATTCACATGATTACTTATAACAAGACTTCTCCCATGTCCTCAGGAACAAACATAACTACTCACAAATCATATTCATGTTCATAATCAGAGGGGTATTATGCATTAAGGATCTGAACATATGATCTTCCACCAAATAAACCAACTAGCATCAACTACAAGGAGTAATCAACACTACTAGAAACCCACACGTACCAATCTAAGGTTTTGATACAAAGATCGGATACAAGAGATGAACTAGGGTTTGAGAGGAGATGGTGCTGCTGAAGATGTTGATGGAGATTGACCCCCTCCCAATGAGAGGATCGATGGTGATGACGATGGCGACGATTTCCCCCTCCTAGAGGGATGTTTCCCCGCAGAACAGCTCCGTCGGAGCCCTAGATTGGTCCTGCCCAGGTTCCTCCTCGAGACAGAGGCGCTTCGTCCCGAAAGCTTCCTTTAGATTTTTCTAGGAGAAAGACATAATGTAGCAGAAGATAGACGTCGGGGGCCTGCCATGTGGCCCACGAGGCAGGGGGCGCGCCCAGGGGGTAGGGCGCGCCCTCCACCATCGTGGCTGGTCGGTGGCCCCCCTCTGGTGCTTTCTTCGCCCAATATTTTTAATATATTTCAAAACTGACTTTCATGGAGTGTCAAGAATTTTTGAGTTGTGCAGAATAGGTCTATAATATTTGCTCCATTTCTAGCCCAGAATTCCACCTGTCGACGTTCTCCCTCTTCGTGTAAACCTTTTAAAATAAGAGATAAAATGCATATGTATTGTGACATAATGTGTAGTAACAGCCCATAATGCAATAAATATCAATATAAAAGCATGATGCAAAATGGACGTATCAACTCCCCCAAGCTTAGACCTCGCTTGTCCTCAAGTGAAAGCCAATATCAAAAAATATGTCCACCTGTTTAGAGATAGAGGTGTCGATAAAATAAAATACGGACATGAGGGCATCATGATGATCTTTAGAACAGCAACATATTGTCATCTGATTTCTTATGCTAAAGTAACAATCTATTCACAATGTAAACTATGAATCAGAAACTTCATTGAAAACTAACAAACTATGATCTTGGTCATTGAAGCAATTGCAATTTATCATAACATAGGAAATAGTCAATATAAGAGCTTTTCAACAAGTCCAAATACTCAACTATCATTTAGTCTTTCACAATTGCTAACACTCACGCAATACTTATGGGTACGAAGTTTCAATCGGACACAGAGAAAGATAGGGGCTTATAGTTTCGCCTCCCAACCTTTTACCTCAAGGGTAATGTCAACAATAATAATTTATGAGAACCAACATCCGATTGGGTACATATATCGGGATGTTTCCAACAAATAGTGTTTGCCAAAGGATAAAGTATAAAAAGGAAAGGTGAATATCACCATGACTCTTGTATAAGGGTAGAAGGTAAAAATAAAAGATAGGCCCTTCGCAGAGGGAAGCAGAGGTTGTCATGCGCTTTTATGGTTGGATGCACAAAATCTTAATGCAAAAGAACGTCACTTTATATTGCCACTTGTGATAGGGACCTTTATTATGCACTCCGTCGCTTTTATTTCTTCCATATCACAAGCACGTATAAAGCTTAGTTTCTTCACACTAATAGATCATACATATTTAGAGAGAAATTTTTATTGCTTGCACCGATGACAATTTACTTGAAGGATCTTACTGAATCCATAGGTAGGTATGGTGGACTCTCATGGCAAAACTGGATTTAGGATGTTTGGAAGCACAAGTAGTATCTCTACTTGGTGCAAAGAATTTCGCTAGCATGAGGGGGAAAGGCAAGCTCAACATGTTGGATGATCCATGACAATATAACTTGTTCAGATATAAGGAAACATAACCCATTACGTTGTCTTCCTTGTCCAGCCTCAACTTTTTAGCATGTCATATTTTAATGAGTGCTCACAATCATAAAATATGTCCGAGATAGTATATTTATATGTGAAAACCTCTCTTTCTTTATTACTTCCTATTAATTGCAACGGTGACCAAAACTATGTTTGTCAATTCTCAACAACTTTTATTCATCATACTCTTTATATGTGAAAACATCACTCTCCATAAGATCAATATGATCTTTTTATTTCTTTGTATTCTTTCTTTTATTCCTTTAAGATCATAGGAAGATAGCAAAGCCCTCAACTCAAAACTAACCTTTATTATATATAACTCACGGACTTAATTAGATAGATATCAAAACAAAACTCAAAGCTAGATCATACTAAAACTTTATTCTACTAGATCAAGATATAACCAAAAGGATTAAACTAAGAAAAACGGTAAAGATAGAAGTGTGATGGTGATACGATACTGGGGCACCTCCCCCAAGCTTGGAAGTTGCCAAGGGGAGTGCCCATACCCATGTATTTATGTCTCTTTCTTTGGAGGTGGTGATGATGGAGTGGTTGATGATGTAGTGTCGCACATCGAGCGTAGAAGATGCTCCAACTTGTGGATAATGCCCTTGAGTGTGGTGATATGCTTTTGCAACAAAATATTTTCATGCGTGAGATAACTGTTTTGTATGCGAACTATTTCAATCATCTTGAAAGCTTCAATTTCAGTAGAGGTGAGATGATTGTAGTAAGGTTGAAAGACGTCTTCTTCTTCTATGGTCGGGGCTTGCTCTTCTACGGCTTTCTTGATCTTTTTACCTTCCTTGATTTCCCCGAGTTCTTATCTCTTCGTCTCTATCTTCATTATCCAAGCATCGTCGCCCACATTGTTGGATGAGGGGGACGACATGATGCCTGACCTTGAGAAACTCTGGCAGAAAACAACTTAGAATGAAAACATGAGATTTTCTCGTGGTACGGTGGTCAAAACCTTCGGGAGATTATATAATGATTTTTTACCGACCAAAAGAAGTATCGTGCAAGAAAACGCAGTCCGGAGGGCACATGAGGTTTCCACGAGGTTGGGGGCGCGCCCAGGGGGTAGGGCGCGCCGTCCAACCTCGTGGACGCCTCGTGTCTCTTTCGGACTACTTTGAATTTTCCTAATATTTTAAATATTCCAAAACGGAGAAAATTTGCTATTTGAATAGTTTTGGAGTCGGTTTTACTTACCGTACCACATACCTATTCCTTTTCAGAGTTTGAAACATTTTGGAAAGTGTCCCTTATGTACTCCTCGGGGGTTACGGTGTCAATAACATTAGTTTCAACATTTATGGGATTACCTGAGATATAATGTTTGATTCTTTGACCATTCACCACCTTTGGGTTTGTTCCTTCGGCATTGTTGATTTTGATGGCACCAAAGCGATATACCTCCTCGATAACGTAAGGACCTTCCCATTTAGAGAGAAGTTTTCCTGCAAAAAATCTTAAACGAGAGTTGTATAGCAAAACATAATCACCTACATTAAACTCACGCCTTTATCCTCTTATAATGCCATTTTTTAAATTTTTTCTTTAAACAATTTGGTGTTCTGATAGGCCTGGGTTCTCCATTCATCAAGTGACCTAATTTCAAATAACCTCGTCACTGATACGTCTCCAACGTATCTATAATTTATGAAGTATTCATGCTAATATATTATCATTCGTGGATGTTTTACAAACATTTTATAGCAACTTTATATCATTTTTTGGGACTAACCTACTGACCCAGTGCCCAGTTTCGGTTGTTGTTTTTTGCTTGTTTTTTACATCACAGGAAATCAACATCAAACAGAGTCCAAATACCGCGTAACTTTTTGGAGATTTTTTATTGAGCAGAAGACCACCAGTGGGCCAATGAAGCACCTAGGGGGCTGCTCGAGGGGAGCAGCACCCACCAGGGCGCGCCAGGAGGCCCAGGCGCGCCCTGGTGGATGTTGCCCACCTCGTGTGCCCCCCGGACCGCTTCTTTAATGTATAAAATCACAAATATTCCAAAACCCTTCAGGGTAGCCCTAGATCAGAAGTTCCGCCGCCGCAAGGCCTCTGTATCCACGAGATCCAATCTAGACCCTGTTTCGGCACCCTACCGGAGGGGGGAATCATCACCGGTGGCCATCTTCATCATCCCGGCGGCCACCACGATGAGGAGGGAGTAGTCCACCCTCAGGGCTGAGGGTTTGTACAAGTAGCTATGTGTTTAATCTCTCTCTCTTTCTCTCTCATGTTCTTGAGATGTCACGATCTTGATGTATCGCGGGCTTTGTTAATATAGTTGGATCATATGACATTTTCCCCTCTCTATCTTGTTGTGATGAATTTAGTTTTTTCCTTTGAGATTTCGTTGGCATCAGATTGAATACTTTTATGGATTTGAGAACACTTGATATATGTCTTGCAATTGAATACTCGTGGTGACAATGCGGTATCGTATTGATTCACTTGATATATGTTTTGGCACTCAACTCGCGGATTCCCAAGGTGACATTGGGGTAATCTATGCATAGGGGTTAATGCATGTTCTTGTCGTCGTTTCTCCGGTAGAACTCTTGGGGCACTCTTTGAAGTTCTTTGTGTTGGATTGAGTATTATGAATATGAATTTGCTTTGGTGTTATTTTAGTACGAACTCTAGGGTAGATTGAATGGAAAGAATAGCTTTGTGGTATTTCAGTACGAACTCTTGAATAGATGGAACGGAAGGAATAGCTTTGAGGTGGTTTCATACCCTACAAACAATCTATTCTTATGTTCTCCACTAGATAGGAACTTTGGAGTGATTCTTCATCGCACTTTGAGGGATGGTTATATGATCCAACTATGATAGCATTGTTGAGAGATTGCACTAGCGAAAGTATGCACCCTAGGCCTCATTTTCCATCATTGCAATACCATTTTTGTGCCTGTTTACTAATTGCTACCTTGCTGGCTCCATTTATTCAGATTATAAAAATATATTTCTACCATCCATATTACACTTTTATCACCATCTCTTCGCCGAACTAGTGCACCTATACAATTTGCCATTGTATTGGGTGTGTTGGGGACACAAGAGATTTCTTTTATTTGGTTGCAGGGTCGTTTGAGACAGACCATCTTCATCCTACGCCTCTCACGGATTGATAAACCTTAGGTCATCCACTTGAGGGGAAATTGTTACTGTCCTACAAAAATCTGCGCTTGGAGGCCCAACACGTCTCTACAAGAATAAAGTTGCATAGTAGACATCGAGTTGTTTTCTGGCGCCGTTCCCGGGGAGGTAAGTGATTGAAGGTATATCTTTATATCTTGCAATCGAATCTTTTAATTTCTTGTTTTATCACTAGTTTGGTTTATAAAAAGAAAACTACAAAAAATGGAATTGAGGTTGCATCATATTATTGATCATCTTTATAATATCTTTCTTGAAAATGATGGTTCGGAAAATTGTGCTCAGTTGATAGAAGAAGAATTTAATAAAATGATTGGCATGAATGATGAGCATGATTGTAATGTTGTTAGTATGAATTCTTTGAATATCCATGATGTTAATGATATGCAAAACTACAAGCTTGGAGATGTTATGTTTGATGAAGATGATGTTTTTAGTCCCCCAAGATTTGATGTGCAAATTTGTTATAATGATTGCATGCCTCCTATTTATGATGATTATAATGATGGAAGTGGATTCGGAGAGGTCATGACCTTATTTAATGATGAATCCACCATTTTGGATGAGGCTTCAGTAGACTATGAGAACAAGATCGCTATCTATGATGATTATGGTTATGGCATGTATGCTATATTGAATAATTATACCCATGAAACTTGTCATCATGATTTTAATTTTCAATCTCATGATAGTTACTTTGTTGAGTTTGCTCCCACCACTATTCATGAGAATAAATTTGCTTATGTGGAGAGTAAAAAAATTGCTATGCCTATGTGGCATGAAAAGAATGCTTTATGTGATGGTTATATTGTTGAATTTCTTCCTGATGCTACTGAAAATTATTATGAGAGAGGTACATATGCTTTTACATATCTCAATAATATCAAGTTTCCTCTCTATGTGTCGAAAGTTTTGAAGTTATGCATGTTTGGCCTTCCTATGCTAGTTGATTCTTGTTCCAATGAATTATTTGCTCACAAAATCTCTATTCATAGGAAGTGGGTTAGGCTTAAATGTGCTTGACATGTAATTCATGATGCTCTTTTTCATGTTTCAATTCTTATCTTTTATGCGAACATCATTGAAATCATCATGCCTAGCTAAAAGGCATTAAAGAAAAGCGCTTGTTGGGAGGCAACCCAACACTTTTACCTACTGTTTTTGTGTGTTCACATGATTAGCCTACTTTAGTAGTCATGTTTTATTGTCTTCGTTTCAATAAAATGCCAAGTAAAGCCTTTGGGATCCTGTTGGGTGATAGTTGATTTGATCTTGCTGAAAAACATAAACTTTTGCGCTCACAAAAATAACTCTCGTTTTTAACAGAAGGGTGATTTTGAGTTGATTATTTTTTTCAGAAGATTAATATACAAATTCCTCACGTGGTCCAATTTTTTTCATAATTTTTGGAGTAGCAGAAGTATGGTGTGAGTACAGATTACTACAGACTGTTCTGTTTTTGACAGATTCTTTTTTCAATGCATAGTTTGCTTGTTTCCTTGTTTCTATGGCTTATAATGCTCAATATAAATTGTGGAAATGATATGCTATGGTAGGCATTGTGTGGAAAAAATTATGAATCTTGTATTTGACAGTACCAAAGTGAAATGGTTTGCTCTTTATCATACTAACCTATCTCACGAAGTTTCGTTAAGTTTTGTGTGATTGAAGTTTTCAAGTTTTGGGTGGAATGACGATATGAGGAGAATAAGGAGTGGCAAAAACCTAATATTGGGTATTCCCAAGACACCCCAAGGTAATATTAAAGGAAGATCCAAGCAACTAAGCTTGGGGATGCCCCGGAAGGCATCCCCTCTTTCGTCTCCAACATTATCGGTAACCTCACTTGGAGTTATGTTTTCATTCGTCACATGATATATGTTTTGCTTGGAGCGTCAATTTATTTTGTTAAGATTTGCTTGATGTTATTTATAATAATGGTTTGCATCTTTTATTTCAATAAAAGTGGCAACGATAGCCTTTACCATGCTTATTTTGCAAGTATGCTTGTTGCTGTTTGAAAACAGAAAGTTTACCGCTGTTGCAAAAATTCCCTAGAAAAGTCAGAATACGATAAAATGTTGAAACTTTTTGTAAAACTAGCAAAGTGGCCCGCTTGGTGTGCGGGCTAGGATTTTATAAAGTTTTCAATTTATATCTTATCATGGTGATGGCTGATAAAACTGTGTAAATTGTGAGCAATTTTGTCACTTGACCAATTTGGAGACTAATATAGAAGAACTTTACTAAGTGATGATAGATCGGTAGTTTGATGAACAAACGCATACAAAACATATTATGATCAATCTACAAAAGACTAACACTTTAGCTAGCCTTGTAGGCGTATGTGCATGTCAAGTTCTTCAAGAATCTTATCGACCATGAATGGTTCTAACAAAATAAACTCTTTGGCGGAGAGTAGCCAATTTTTTATCATTAGAATCCACATAATTATTTCTTATGCGGGCTAGTACTTAAAAAAGTTTAATTCAATGTCAAATTATATTTCCGCTTTTTTTAGTTGTTCATCAAGTGGTTGTTCTAAACATAGTTTTTACACTTGTACATATCTTTGGTGCTTCCATGATAAGAAAAAAAAATCCTTTTTCATGTTTGGGGAAATATTGGGCGCCAACTTTCTCATTGAATTCTTCAGGAGCGCGGGAGAGTTAATGATTTGTGTCAAAACATGTCTGATTGTTTTGCATATCATATTAGATCAGTGTAAAAAAAGTTACTCTAAATTATTGTAGATCAATGCAGTCAATTAATAGTCTTTCCCATGGGCAGTATAAAAAGATCTAACATTATGTGTATGTAATGGAGTCTACTACCCCAAGTTGTAATTTTTTCTATTGAACCAATGATTATTGAAACATTATAAAGATCAACACATGAAACATTTTTTTAATAAAAACTGTTAAAACTATTACGTAACATATATAATATGGTGAGGTAAGTAAGCATCAATGGATGGTACTGGGTCAAGATATACGTGTGGTTTTGATCCGGATTTCAACCCACTGTGAGGTCTTGTAGATTAGATATCATGTGGGTAGTCCATGATAAATAAGATCACGAAGAGGCTCTAGGGAATATTAGTAACTATAAGAACATACTCCAAATTACACGGCCCAAATCCTTCACATTTTTTTAGAATAATTTGTAATTTAGTAAAAATATCAGTAAGACAAAGACCAAACATAGAAACTAAAGGATAGCTCTAATGCAAATGTTACACAATGAGCAACGTGTACGATGGTTACGAAGTAACACACATAATGTACACAAAAGGATTTGGAAGATCAAATAGAAAATATGCCTTATATGCAAAATGTTCTCTTGTAGAAATAATAGTTTCGATATTCGGTTAAGTTGATCAGTTGTTTTTTTTTCTAGAAATAACACTTTGCTAGACGATCATTCACCATGTCTTCATTAATTTTGGATAACCTAAATGTGTAGATCGACACAATTATGAATTGCACAGGAGTTAGATTTTAAGGGAGTCTCTTTTAGGGGGAAAAGACATCAAATGGATAATTAATTCCAAGCCTTACATTAAACTTGAATGATGTGTAACAGAAAATATATTATTCGGCTTGGGATTCACATCGGTACAATATATATGTACATTGCTCTGTATGACAAATATATTGTCACTTTTCTCTCTAAATAGTATTTATGTTAATTTTATAAATAAACATTAAATTTAAATGTTTCAATGATTGTGATCATGTTGAAGCATGGTGGTTACATCAAATCAATGACTCAAGAAAATGTATCACTTGGTTCTCCGATACGAAAAGGGTCAACATATTGAAGGAGATATTATTTGGATTCATGCCCTGATCTTATGATATCCCGTATTTTTCATCCTTCGTACAATAAAGAGATGTGCTATATATTTCTTCTTTTCTTAACATATTGAAACCAATTATGATTTTTTTTGTACTTTCATATTTATTCATTTTCGGCTGTAAATATGTTACCACTTCCTGCATCATTTGAAGTAAAACATGACTAACTGAACTCAGTGAACTCATGGTTCATTGTCCGAGTTATATATGATTGCTTAATATGCTGCATCTAAATCCTTCGGAATCTTTAATACAATTTTATAATTGCCCATTAGGGACCATGGACAAAGAGTTTCCGTGATCATTTGTAAACTTATCACCTTGTAATTATAACTTTTCCTCCTTACCACGACTCACAACTCCAATCTACATCCATGATAATAATTGTTTTATGTGCTATGTTTTAGTCAAAATGATTATTTTTAGTTAGGCACGGCTTGAGAAATTTCCGATCAATGAACTATATATTTGTCTACAATTACTTTGTTTCTTGTAAAGTATGTCTATATTGGGATTTTCCCACCTTAAAAATAAGTGAAATAAAAATTAGTATCACAAATAAAACTACTCCCTCCGATCAAAAATAAGTATTGCAGTTTTGAACAAAGCTTAGTTGAACCTTTGTTCAAAATTGCGATACTTATTATGGATCGGAGGGAGTACAATGTAAATGTCAATGATTCCTTTTTTGTATTAAATTCATGTTTTCTCAACATACTTTGTTCTATACTGTCGCTACCTCAATAATGTGCTAATTTGTGTACTACTACTATAAGCAACTTATAATATATACAAAGCGTCTCTCACCCTTGATTGTCGGTGTACTAGAATAGGGGTACCCTAGTACCCCGAACTTGTGCACGGGCAGTTGCAGCACCCCGCGGCAAAGGCTTGCCGGGCGATCGCCAAGATCCCCCAAGGTTCCCTTGGAGCCATCCAAAAACAAAGTATTTAAGCTAAGGAGACAAGACCCCGACAAGAGGAGCTTGCCGGGAAGGCCAACCAAGGCGCTCCAAGGAACTTGCCGCGACGCGCCACGCGCTCCGGCAAGGCAACAAGGCCCCGGCAAGAGGAGCTTGCCGGGAAGACTAAATAAGGTACCCCGAGGCCCGGAGAGCGACGAGCTTCTGGATCCGGCGAGATAACAACAGCGGCAAGGTGCTTGCCGCGGCAGGCGGCCACTCTGCGCCCACGCTCCAGCGCATCCACCAACGTGTCGCTCTGGGGCCTCTCCGGGCGCGCGTGGCGGGAGGCTGTGCAGCCAGCGGTGCGCAGTGGCATGCGAAGCTGACAAGATCGCCATCGTGGCGAACGGTGGCGCCCCTAACGGTCTTTTTCTGCACTGTTCGGGCGACTCAGACGGGCATTTAATGCCCTTGTCCCCTGCCGTCGGGGTTAGGTAGGGTGTACTGTACAAGCAACTGTATTAACTACCTCACTTTTTACGTTTTTACCCTCCTCTGCGTTGCCACCTGTCGGTGACCCCTTTAGCGTATAAAAGGAGGCCCATGCGCAACATAGAGAGGGTTCGGAGCCTCGGACAGTTTGCTTCGATTCATTCGTAGCCCAGAAAACATCACACTCTCTCGCTCGAGAGCAAGAACACCAGATAATACAACCAGACAAGCAGCAGTAGGAGTGTTATCTCTCCGGAGAGCTCCGAAGCTGGGTAAACTGCTTGTGTGCCTCGCCTCGATCTGCTCTTCGTGCGACCTCCGCCCCCCGCCGAACCGAAAGGGGCCCGGTCCGCCGGCCCCATAGGTGTTCGTGGATCAGTTCTCCCCGACATCTTTGGCGCGCCAGGTAGGGGGCGTTGAGATTGTGTGAACCAGATCCGGCGTTCACACGAGCTAGATCTTTATTCCCTTCATCAACATGCCACCAAAGAAGAAGACTTCGGCGGCAGCCGCTCCATCCGCGTCACTTCCGCCACCGTTGGAGCAAACGAGTGGTGGGATGGACGCCGGCGGAAGAAAGGACGTCGACGAGGAAGCTCATGATGCCGCCAGGTCCAAGAACAAGGCTGCACAAACCTCGGCGACTGTACATGTTCCACGCCACTCTCAGGAGGCGCAAGATCAACAGCGTCATGGCACTAGCAGTGCCATACGCATGATAGCCCAAGACCAAGCTGGTGGATCTCGGGGCGCTCAAGACCAGCATGCACGCCAGCGTGCTGGCACGAGCAGGGCACAGTCGCTTGGACGGGATACTGCTCCTTCTAACATAGTTAGAAGTTCGAGCACGTCCCGCTCCTCGCGCCGTCCGCCACTGCTACCCACCACTCCAGCAGAAGCTTTGGCACGAGCTCAACTTCTCCTAGATTACCCTCCGACGTCGGACAAGATCGACGAATGGAGAGCCACCATTCAGAGTCTCATCGGCTACGCCAATGGTGACACTCCATGGCGGCCAAGTGCGTCGCCGCCGCGGCAAGACCGCCGGACGCGAGCCGGTGGCGACGAAACGGGCGGAGGTGCAACTACCATGCAATCACCGCCCCGAAAGCCAAGATCGCCGACACGCCGGATCCACCTCGACAGTGACTCCACTGCATCGTCGGATCCACGAGCTCGTCGCGATCAGCGCCAAGTTCTTCATGATCGACAACAAGAAGACGCTCGAACCCGCATCGAGCGCCGAAGAGAAGCACGACGTCAATCCGACAAGCGCGCTGGGCCCTCTGTTGACATGCATGCACCAGGGGAACCAGGCGATCTGCCGTACGCGGTAGGTTGTCCTGCGTTCACTCGTGAGCTGCGGCAAGTCCAGTGGCCCAGTACAAAGAACTTCAAGCCAGACGTACCGGAGAAGTACGACGGCAAGACGCATCCGTCAGAGTTCCTTAGCATCTACACCATTGCGGTACAAGCTGCCGGGGGACGAGATGACAAGATCCTTGCCAACTACTTCCCACTGGTGCTCAAGCCCAACGTCAGATCCTGGCTCATGCACTTGCCGGACAACTCCATATCCTCTTGGGCTGATCTGTGCCATCAGTTTGTCGGCGCCTTTACCGGCGGACACAAGCCTCATGGCCAGGAGAGTGATCTTCATCTGCTCGCCCAGAAGGAAGGAGAGCCCCTGCACAAGTACATCCAGAGATTTAGTAGTGCGCAGCACAACATCCCAGACGTCCACCCTGCCGCGGTGATCAGGGCGTTCCATCAGAACGTGCGGAACCGCAGGATGCGGGAGGAAATGGCGATGTGCAAGATCAGGGACGTCAGTGAGTTATATGCACTGGCCGACAAGTGTGCGCGTGCTGAGGAAGGGAGGAGACTCCCCGGAGAAAATATAGGAGCGGGGGGATTTGACAGTGAAGATGCTGCCCCGACAAGGAAAAACCGGCGGCGGAACAACAGGAGGAGAAAAGGCAAAGAAGTGCTAGTTGTTGAGCAGTCCGGCAACGGTGGCGGCGCCAAGGAAGCCAAAGCTGGTGACTCCGGTAAGGAGGTTTCCGCGGAGGCAGCAGTCGCTGACAAGCAGGACGGCCCAACAAGCAATATTGCAAGATCCACCGCACCAAGGGCCATGATCTCCAGAACTGTAAGAAAGTCGAACAGCTTGTTGAGCAACAGAAAGCTGAATACGAGCGGCGCGACAAGGAGAAGGCCCATGAAGGAGCTGGTGGATCCGGCAAGAAACGTCCCGGCCGAGGAGGACGCCGCGGCAAGGCCAAGCAGTGGCAAGGAGACAGACCTCCTCGCGGCCGCGACAAGGATGAAGATGACGGCTACGATGAAGATATGGATGATGAGGAGACTGATGGGCAGGAGTTCCAGAAAGCCACAGAGGTCCTGTGCGTTGACGGTGGTGCTTCTCTGCATGCCTCGCACCGCCAGCTCAAGCAGTGGGTGCGGGAAGTTAATGCAGCAAAACCACCCGTCGAGTCACGCAAGCCTCTGAAATGGTCCGGCACGCCTATCATCTTTGATATTGAGGACCACCCGGATCGCATAACTGCGGTCGGGTGCTTGCCGATGTTGGTTTCACCAACAATCCGCAACCTCAAGGTCACTAAGATGCTAGTTGACGGCGGGGCCGGCTTGAACCTGATCTCCTCCGCGGTGCTCCAGAAGCTCCAGATCCCTGACAGCGAGCTCGAAGAGACCGGCACATTTCAAGGAATCAACCCGGGAAGGAGCAAGCCAAAGGGAAAGATCACGTTGCCGGTAACATTTGGCAGTGAGCTGAACTTCAGGACTGAGAGGGTCACGTTTGACGTTGCCGACTTTCCATTACCTTACAATGGGATCCTTGGTCGTCCGGCACTCGCCAAGTTCATGGCAGCCTCTCACTATGCGTACAACGTACTGAAAATGCCAGGCCCAATAAGTGTCATCTCTGTCCCTGGCGACAAGAAGGATGCTCTTATCTGTGCCGACAAGATCTACCGGGAAGCCGCAGCCGCAGCAGAACGAAGGACACTTGCCGCTGAAGCTCCCGGGGGGAAGAAGAAGACCAAGACCGGCAAGAGCTCTGATGCCCACTCCGGCAAGCGCACTTCTTCGGAGTGCTGCGCTACCGTCGAGGACGCACCATCGAGCTCCACCGGCAAGTGTAAGAAGGCAATGGCAGCTCCACCTGAGACTAAGAAGGTGTCCGCCAAGGAGGATGGCACTGGTGGTACCTTCACCATCAGCGCCACTCTTGACCCCAAATAGGAAAGCGCGCTCGTTGCTTTCCTGCGGGCGAATGTCGACGTGTTTGCGTGGCAACCGTCTGATATCCCCGGTGTTCCCAGGAAAGTGATTGAGCACCACCTTGCCATCTGTCCTCATGCGCGGCCCGTCAAGCAGAGAGTCAAGAAGCAGGCAGTAGAGTGCCAAGAATTCATCGCAGAAGAAATCAAGAAGTTGGAAGCAGCAGGCCTTGTCAGAGGAGTACTCCATCCCACGTGGTTGGCCAATCCTGTTGTTGTGCGCAAAGCTAACGGGAAATGGAGACTTTGTATTGACTTCACTTATGTTAATAAAGCTTGTCCCAAAGACCCATTTCCCTTGTCGCGTATTGACCAGATTGTTGACTCCACAGCCGGATGTGATTTGCTTTCATTTCTTGATGCATACTCAGGATACCATCAGATCTTCATGGTAGAAGAAGATGAAGAGAAAACCGCATTTATCACCCCGTGTGGCACGTACTGCTTCGTACGGATGCCTTTCGGTTTGAAGAATGCTGGTTCAACATTCGCAAGGGCAGTCCACCATGCTTTTGAGCCACAAATACACAGAAATGTGGAAGCTTACATGGATGACATAGTGGTCAAGAGCAAGAACAAGGCGACCCTGATTCAAGATTTAGACGAAACATTTGCAAACCTGCGCAAGATCAACCTCAAGCTTAACCCCGAGAAGTGCGTGTTTGGAGTCCCTTCCGGCAAGCTTCTCGGGTTCTTCGTGTCTCAGCGGGGAATTGAAGCCAATCCCGACAAGATCAAAGCCATTGAGCAGATCGATGCACCAAAGCGCGTCAAGGATGTACGAAGGCTTGCCGGTTGCGTGGCTGCTCTCAGCAGGTTTATCTCTAGATCTGCTGAGCGCGCCCTGCCATTTTTCAAAATTTTGAAAAAGGCAGGTCCAATGAAATGGACTCCGGAAGCGGAGGCTGCGCTGCAGGACTTGAAGAGATACCTGTCCTCCACTCCAACGCTTGTCGCACCTAAGCCGCAAGATAAGTTGCTGCGGTATATAGCGGCAACCAATCAAGTGGTTAGTGCTGCGTTAGTGGCGCAGAGGGAGGCGGATGATGAGCCAGCAACCACGGCAGATCCATCCAGCGACAAGCAGGGGGCTTCGTCGACAAGCTCTGGTCCCGACAAACATGGGTTTGCGCAGGAACATGATAAGATGCCAAGGAGAATGGTGCAGCGCCCAGTTTACTTTGTCAGTTCTCTTCTGCAGGGGGCTAGATCAAGGTACTCTGGTGTGCAAAAGTTGCTTTTCGGCCTCCTCATGGCCACGAGAAAGCTGCGCCATTACTTCCAAGCACATGAGATCACAGTCGTCACTCGCTTTCCGCTGAAGAGGATACTACAAAATCCAGAAGCAACGGGCAGGATTGTCGAGTGGGCACTGGAACTGTCAAGCTTTGGTCTAAAATTTGAGAGCACTTCAACTATCCAAAGCAGAGCATTGGCAGAGTTCATAGCAGAGTGGACGCCAACCCCAGATGAAGAAATTTTAGAAACGAGCATCCCCGTCAAAGAGGCAAACAAAGAGTGGCTGATGTACTTTGATGGTGCCTTCTCGCTGCAAGGCGCCGGTGCAGGCGTGCTGCTTGTCGCACCCACCGGAGAGCACCTCAAGTACGTAGTCCAGATGCACTTACCCAAAGAGCAAGCAACCAACAATACTGCAGAGTATGAAGGATTGCTTGCCGGTCTCAGAATCGCATCAGACCTTGGGATCAAGAAGCTCATTGTCAGGGGTGACTCACAGCTTGTCGTCCGACAAGTGAACAAGAACTACCAGAGTCCGTTGATGGAAGCGTATGTTGATGAAGTGAGGAAGCTAGAAGAGCATTTTGACGGCCTACAAATGGAGCATATCCCAAGAGCTCAGAATGATATTGCTGATGGCCTGTCAAAGTGCGCCGTTCTAAAGTTACCTGTGGAACCAGGGATCTTTGTGCTTAAGTTGACTCAACCATCCGTAACACCCTCAACTGGACAAAGCAAGAAGAGGAAGTTGGTTTCCGGCGACTACTTTCCGGCAGAGCTCCCCGAAGCCGCCGCCAAGAAAGTCCCCAAGATCAACACCAAGGATGGTGAGGGGCAGTCTGCTCCGGCAAGCCTTATGGTTTGTTCCGTTGAAGCAGACGCTCCCGACAAGTTTTGCTCCGGCAAGCTTGACGGGGAACATCAAGCTCCGGCAGGACCACAAGTCCTTGCCGTGGAAGCGGATGTTCCCGCAGCAGCAGATGTGCCTTTAGTCCTTGTTGTCGAGCCACAAGCTCCAGCATGGGCACAGCGGATTGTCCACTTCCTTCAGACAGGAGAACTTCCCGAAGAACAAGAAGAAGCGGAAAGAGTAGCCCGGCAGTCAAGTATGTACCAGTTTGTCGATAGCATACTGTACAGAAGAAGACTCAACAGTGTGAAATTGAAGTGTATTCGCCGGGAAGATGGGCAAAAGCTGTTGGCGGAGATACATGGAGGCATATGTGGCCACCACATTGGCGCAAGAGCACTTGCCGGCAAAGCTTTCCGGCAAGGTTTCTTTTGGCCGACAGCTGTCACGACCGGTTTTCCAATAAAAATATTTATTGAAAAGCCAATCTTTTAAGTCCAGTATGAGAGAAATCCTCCACACTGGCAGACAAATTCTTGATACAATAAGCCAGTAGTATAAAATATATTACAGGGTCGAACTACGGTTGCTCAACCAAATTATTACAAGCATGCCCATAATTATACATAATGGCGGACACGACACAGGGGTGTGGAGGCATACTACTGACTCGAGGATAGGATGGTGGTGGAAAAACACAGCGGGGAGAGAAATACAAGACTCTACGTCTGTCATCTCATCGAGCGTCGAGGAGAGGCTCGATGAATTTATTTGGTAGCGGAAGTGGATATAATACAGTGACCAAATCCAGGGTCGCACAAGACTGACTGGGACTCCTCTAGGTGTCGGACTCGCTATCAAACTCTTCATCCATGAGATCTCCTTCGTCAGCATCTGGCCAAATCAACAAGCCAGTGAGTACTTTGAAAGTACTCGCAAGACAGTTCGGACGTAAGATATAACAAATGCATGCATGGATGCGACATGATTAATTCATCAATGCACATTAAAATAAAATTAGCATAACGGGGTAAGAAACAGGGGAAACGGCGGTAGTCCGCCTGAAATCCCAACATAACACAAATGAAGACCGATCGGGTGTCTGAAGCGACGCCTCGAAAGGTGAACAAATAAAAATAAGGAAAAAAGATGCCACAGTCGGGCGTCTTAGCGACACCACATAAAGGGCTTTAAAAGAAATACCACAGTCGGACGTCTGAGCGACATCGCAAAAAGGGCTTTAAAAGAAATGCCACAGTCGGACGTCTGAGCAACATCACAGAAAGGGCTTTAAAAGAAATGCCACAGTCGGACGTCTGAGCGACATCGCATAAAGGGCTTTAAAAGAAATGCCACAGTCGGACGTCTGAGCGACATCGCAGAAAGGGCTTTAAAAGAAATGCAACAGTCGGACGTCTAAGCGACA
>NC_041387.1:634352857-634362890 GCF_002162155.2 Triticum dicoccoides
GTCTAAGCGACATCACATAAAGGGCTTTAAAAGAAATGCCACAGCCGGACGTCTAAGCGACATCGCAGAAAGGGCTTTAAAAGAAATGCCACAGTCGGACGTCTGAGCGGCATCACATAAAGGGCTTTAAAAGAAATGCCATAGTCGGACGTCTGAGCGACATCACATAAAGGGCTTTAAAAGAAATGCCACAGTCGGACGTCTGAGCGACATCGCAGAAAGGGCTTTAAAAGTTCATCAGTAAATAATACTCATAATAAACATTCAATCCATCAGAATAAACGGGTTAGTCCATCCACAGGGATAATCATTCAACCGGACTTAGCACTCATGCGATTCACCGGAGTCTCTGTCATCAAAGCTGACAATCGATTAGGATAAGATGGAACGAAACTTGACATGGAAGAGATGATTTGGAGGAATATATGACTCTGCAGAGTTTGTACAAATTTTTTCCCACAGTCAACGGATTTCCGTAGTCACGAAGGACTAGTTCCGTTTACGGTATTTCGGAAGAAAACACAGCTAACCGGTACACACCCATCCTACCTCCCGATGCTAGGAATCACCCTAGTCATCGTCCAAGAAAAACTTTTGAGACGGGGAGATCACAATCTCGAATAGCATGGGATCAAATTTATATACGCGCGCTCTAAGGGGTGCCCCTTTCTCGGTCCCAACCGGAAACACCCATGCCCCCTGACCGGATGACTGGCTTTAATCCAGGGCCATGGAACCATCATCACGGCCTCTCCTCTTTGGTGTGCACCATGAAAGTGGTTTGCAACTTACTAAACCATATTCCTTGCGGAAAACATGTGGTAGTACAAGGAAGGAAATGATAGGTACTGGACCGATATGGTTTGACACTGAAGTCACATAGTCTGGCGTAAGACTGGCATGCTACAACACTGCCATCGTACCCATCCTCATGCCAACACATGGCCATTCATATTCACATTCATCCACGTATGGATCATTGAACTCACTCACCTTATTATCACATAAAATAACGTTCATCGGTATGCTTACCAACATGCCATGAAACTAACTAAATGCAAAACATGCCGAGACACTCATCATATCAAAAGTTCAAACATGCTTGCCTGGTTCAGAGTAGTCGGAGCCTAGCTCGGTGAAGTTCGCGGCTCCGTCACCTCCTTCGGTATCTACGGTTTAAAGAAAAAAATATGCGCTAACGTAAATACCAAGGAGTGCACAGAAGGTAAGCCAAATATTTCTCAAATAAATCTGATAAAAAACTAGACAAAATTTTAAAGAGAACAAAAAAAGAATCAATCAAAAATACTTTTCTGATTAAAAGTTATAAGCGTTTTTGTCCAGGGACTAATCTGTAATGAAACAGAAGAATTCCAGGGGCTAGTTTAAAAAAACAGAAAACGCTTCGGTAGCGACTACGCCAGCCCGAAGAGAAAACGCATTCTGCCCGAAGGCGCTTCTAGAAAACGATTCGAAAGAGAGAGCAGAGAGGCTGACGGTGGGGTCCCACCCGTCAGGTTCAAATGTTCAAACGGGGCGGCAGAGTTCGCCGGCGCCCGAGAGCCGCGGTGGTCGCCGGCGGCGATCCACGGCGAGGCAGAGAGATTGGAGAGTACCTCCGTGCTCAGGGTACCCTTCCGTGTCAGTTGATGGTGGTGGAGTCGGTCGGCGAGCACCACATCGACGGCGAGCTCTGCTCCGGCGGACGGCGGCTCGGGTGGTCGAGGGGCTCGTCGGAGAGGGCTGCAAAGGTTAAATTGAAGAGGGGGTTATGCTCCTGGCAGCTAGAGAGGGTAACGAACGGGGTTTGAGCGCCGGAGATGGCCTCACCAGAACGAATCGGGCTGGAGGCCGAGGCGGGACGAGGCGGCCGAAGCTGGGGGAGGAGACCTCCTCGAGGTCCCCTTAGTGGGCTGGCGGGGTGTTGGTGAGTAGTGGGGGTGCTGCGTGCACGAGAGTGAGCTCGGGACCCCTTTATATAGGCGGTCCGAGGCGGTTGCCGTGAACGAGGATCACCGGCGAGCAATTACGGTGGCGCAGTGCTCAGTCGGGGTGGTTAGGGGGTCGAGCGTCATCACGGAGGTTCAATGGGTCCGTTTTGGTGTTAAACTGGCCGGGGTTTGGGTGTTAAGGGCGAGCTCGACGGAACGGTGATGGCGTGGGCCCGTCGGCGGCGGAGAGCGCGTTCCGTGCTTGCCGGCCACGGTGGCTGTGCTACGGGCGTGCGCTGGCGTGCATGAGGCCACGCGGAGGGCCAGGGAGTGATGGGCGGCGCGGAACGGCGTTCTGCCGTGGTGTGCCTCCTGTCGACCGCCACGGGAGGTCCCGACGCCGCAGAAGACGCCGGCGAGGGCGAGCCAGCACGCTATCGACGCCAGGAAGGCTCCACGCACGCGTGTGCAGCTTCGGACAAGAGGAAGAGGTGGCGAGGAGCGTGCCAAGGGCACTGTGGCCGCGTGACTGAAACTGACGAACTGAAGATGACACTGAAACTGAATTTTCTGAACTTTGAACAGTAACAGTGCCCACCAGGTGTTCGACCGAATGAAATTGGCCTCTGGTGATTTTTCCTTGAGCTGATTTTTGGTGGAGTGGCTTCTCCTTGCTCAAGTAGGCTGCATGATTTTTGGTGGAATTTTTGGAGCAGTGTGGATATGAATTTCACCAAATTTGGCAAATCTGGTCCAAACTTGCAGAGACTGCATTTTGAAAAATTTGAAAAGGGGAGGAGTGGATCAAGATGGTTCTGGGTTGTGGGTTCAAAGGACAATCCAGGAGAATTGGTTTGAGGTCAAAACTCAAATGAAAAAGTGTACTTGCTTTGAAAATCCCTCAGGCTCCAAATAATTTTCAGAATTGAATTGAGGGGAAAAATAATTAGAATAAAAATCCAAAACCAGTTTGGATTAGTTGGGACAGAGAATTTAGGTTGATCACTAGGGGGAGGGGAGGTTTTGGAGGAGTTTTATCTCATGGGCAAAAATACAAAGCCAAGGGTGGCTTCAAAGATAAGAAAAACCCAAATTTTCATAGAGCTTCACTTAAAAAAAAAACAAATTAAAAACTCCCAAAAAAATTAGATTTTTAGAGGGAACTAACAGAGAAGAAGTTTGCAAAAGATCAACCACCAAAGTTTGAAAGAAATAAAATCTTTGCCAAGGCAAAAGGAGGTTTTTAAGAGGAAGTTTTTTCTGAAAAAGAAAATTTGTTAAAAAGGTCTCTCCTCAAAACCACAAAGTTTGATAAAAAACCAAATAAAAACTTTGGAGTGTCACAACACCTACCCCCTTAGGAAAAATCTCGTCCCCGAGATTTCAGCTGATCCTTAAATAAGTGTGGATGCTCTGTCCGAAGAAAATCCTCGCTTTCCCAAGTTGCTTCACTGTCGGTGTGATTGTTCCACTGGACTTTGAAAAACTTGATGGTTTTCTGTCGGGTCCTCCTTTCAGACTCCTCTAATATTCTTATGGGACGTTCTCGATAAGTGAGGTCTGGCTGTATGTCAATGTTCTCATGGGATACTTGTTTCTCTGGGTTGCTTACGCACTTCCTTAATTGAGAGACGTGGAACACGTCGTGAATGTCGGACAAGTCTTCGGGTAAGTCTAGTTGGTAGGCTACAGTGCCTCTTCGTGCCACTATGCAAAATGGTCCAATGAATCTTGGTGCTAATTTTCCCTTAATCTTAAACCGTTGCAATCCTCTCATCGGGGATAGTCTCAAGTATACGAATTCACCGGGTTCGAAGCTGACCCTACGATGTTTCTGATCATAATAACTTTTCTGTCGACTTTGAGCGGTCCTAAGTCGGTCCCTGATTAGCTTGACTTTTTCCTCGGCTTCTCTGAGCATATCTGGTCCGAAGATGCGGCTGTCTCCGGTCTCTGACCAATTTAACGGGGTACGACATCTCCTTCCGTATAGGGCTTCGAAAGGAGCCATTTGCAGGCTGGCCTGGTAACTGTTGTTGTATGCGAACTCGGCATATGGCAGGCTGTCCTCCCAACTGGTTCCATAGGTGAGGACACATGCTCTCAGCATGTCTTCTAAAACCTGGTTTACGCGTTCTGTTTGTCCATCAGTCTGTGGATGGTATGCGGTACTGAAGGCTAGTTGGGTTCCCAGGGCCTGTTGTAATTGCTCCCAAAATCTTGAGACGAACTGAGTGCCTCTGTCGGAAATTATAGTCTTCGGGACACCGTGCAGACAGACTATGCGGGAAAGATAAATCCTGGCAAGCCTCTGAGTGGTGTAGGTTGTCTTCACTGGAATAAAGTGTGCTACTTTGGTCAACCTGTCAGTGATGACCCATATGGCATCATTCCCGTGTCGTGATCGAGGTAATCCGACAATAAAATCCATCCCTATTTCATCCCATTTCCACTCAGGTATTTTGTTAGGTTGCAGTAGTCCGGCTGGTCTCTGATGTTCAGCTTTTATGCGTTGACATGAGTCGCAACATGCAATGAAAGCGGCTATGTCTCTCTTCATACCGTGCCACCAAAATCTTTCCTGAATATCCTTATACATTTTGGTTCCTCCAGGGTGGATCGAATATGGAGTGGTGTGTGCTTCAGTTAAAACTTGCTGTTTAAGGTCTTCTATGTTTGGCACGCATAGCCTTTCTCCGTACCATAATATTCCTTCATTGTCTATGACGAATTCCGAGGCCTTGCCCATACTCAACTTCCTTTTAATTCCTTCAATGCTGGGGTGACCGGACTGAGCCTCTTTAATTTTCTCCACAAGGTGTGGTTGTATTTCCAAGTTTGATATGGTGCCTTCTGCTACCATTATCAAGTTGAGCTTGACAAATTCTTGATGGAATTCGGGCCTCAAGCTGTGCAAATAGTTCCCATCGGAGCTGGGGTTCCGACTCAGGGCATCGGCCACTACGTTTGCTTTCCCTGGATGGTAATTTATACCAACATTGTAATCCTTTACCAATTCTAACCAGCAGCGTTGCCGTAAATTTAGTTCTGGCTGCGTAAAAATGTATTTGAGGCTTTTGTGATCCGTATATATCTCACACCGATTCCCAAGTAGAAAATGCCTCCATTCCTTGAGTGCATGAATAACTGCTGCCATTTCTAAATCATGAGTGGGATAATTTTCCTCGTGTTTGCGAAGTTGCCTTGAAGCGTAGGCGACAACCTTGCCTTCTTGCATCAACACGCATCCGAGACCCTTTCTGGATGCGTCACAAAATACTTCAAAATTCTTGTGTATATCGGGTACAATTAATACTGGTGCTGTTGTTAATTTCCGCTTTAGCTCTTGGAAACTTTTCTCGCAGGCTTCTGTCCATTCAAACTTCTTATCTTTCTTGAGTAACTGTGTCATAGGCTTGGATATGGTGGAAAATCCTTCAATAAATCTGCGGTAATACCCTGCCATTCCCAAGAAACTTCGTATGTCTGTTACGCTGGCTGGTGACTTCCAGTCAAGTACGGCCTTGACTTTCTCTGGGTCCACTGCTATACCGTCTTGAGTCAGCACGTGGCCTAGAAAACCTACTTGTCTTAGCCAAAATTTGCACTTGCTGAACTTGGCATACAATTGGTGTTTCCTTAGCTCTCCTAGTACAATCCTGAGATGTTCCGCGTGCTCTTCTGGTGTTTTGGAGTATACCAGAATATCGTCGATGAATACTACGACGAATTTGTCCATAAACTTCATAAATACTTTGTTCATGAGGTGAACAAAATATGCCGGGGCATTAGTTAATCCAAATGGCATCACTGTGAACTCGTACAGTCCATATCTGGAGGTGAAGGCTGTTTTAGGGATATCTTCTGTTCGTACCTTCAATTGATGGTATCCTGACCTTAAGTCAATTTTTGAGAATACCTTGGCCTGAGCAAGTTGATCAAACAAATCGTTTATCCTTGGCATCGGGTATTTGTTTTTGACTGTGACCATGTTAAGTGCTCGATAGTCGATACACAATCTCAGCGTTCCATCCTTCTTCTTGGCAAATAAAATTGGTGATCCCCAAGGTGAGGAGCTGGCCCGAATGTATCCTTTATCCAGTAATTCCTTTATTTGCTTCTTCAATTCGATCAACTCGGATGGTGCCATTCTGTATGGTTTCTTGTAGATGGGGTTGGTTCCTGGTGCTAGCTCAATGCGGAATTCTATTTCTCGATCTGGTGGCATGCCTGGCAGCTCTTCAGGGAATACATCTGGAAATTCACACACTACTGGAACCTTGTTTAGCTCAGAAACGTCCACCTTATTTAATCTCGGTTGCCGGGGTCTTTTTCCTTCCTTGGCTGATACTCTTATTGTCTTCCCTTGGTGGTGTGTGAGAATCACGGTCCTGTTGAAACAGTCTATAAAACCTTTATTGGTGGTTAGCCAATCCATCCCTAGGATAACATCCAGTCCTTTATTTTCCAATACAATAAGATTTGCGTAAAACTCCAATCCTTCAAACTCAATGACCACATTCTGACAGTAATTCTGAGAAACTTGCTGAATCCCGGGGGACTTGATTATTATGGATTTCTCCAAAGGAAGCATCGAAAAATTATTTTGCAAAGCAAAACTTTTCGAGATGAAAGAGTGAGAAGCTCCAGAATCAAACAAAACCATTGCAGGTATTGTGTTGACAGGAAACGTACCGAGTACGATATCCGGAGCATTTTGTGCCTCCTCTTTGGTTACGTGGTTCAGATGACCCTTCCTGTGGTTATTGTTGGGATTGAAATTGTTTCGCTTGGGCGCGGAATTGTTGCCGTTGTTTGGCTTTGGGGTTGAATTCCTTGGCTTGGGGCATTATTTGGCATAGTGCCCTTCTTCTCCACAAGCGTAACAAGTAACGCCGGGGCGATAGGTGAATTCCTTGTCCCTTGCATGAAAATTCTTGATTGGGCGTGAGACATTGGATGAGAATTTGGGTGTCCCACCCTTTTTAAAATCTATCTTGCTTCGGTGATTGCGAGTGTGATTAGTCTGGTCCCTTTTTCGCTTGCGGATATCTTCCAGACTGCGTCTCTCATTTTCCAGAGTAATGGCCTTGTCCACCAGCGTTTTAAAATCAGGAAAAGTGTGCACGACCAGTTGGCATTTAAGTGCGGGTGCCAGACCGTCAAGGAATTTCTCCATCTTCTTGATTTCAGTCATACGCTCCTCATTGGCGTAGCGGGATAATAGGGTAAATTGACTTTTGTAATCTGACACTGTCATGTTCCTTTGTTTGAGGTCATCAAATTCTCTCTTCTTTATTTTCATAATACTCTTAGGAATATGTGCACCACGGAAACCTTCCTTGAAATCATCCCAGGTTATGTCATTTTCGTTGTGATGCATGTGCAGAAAATTCTCCCACCACGATGCGGCTGCTCCTGTGAGATAGTGCGGAGCATATAATACCTTCTCGGGGTCTGAACATTTTGCAATAATTAATTTTCTCTCCATATCTCGAAGCCAGTCCTCGGCTTCAAGAGGCTTGTCAGTATGAGAAAATGTTTGAGGACGTGTCTTCTGTAGCTCAGATAACTTGGAGTGCTATTGATACTGTCCATGGTGATTTCCCATGTTCATGACTTGGTTCATTATTTCACGATGTTGTTGCTGACTCTGTTCATAAAGGCGGCACATTTGTGAAAGTGCCGATTCATTTCCCGGTTGGCTAGACTGTCCCTGAGTGAACTCGTTGCTGGGTTGTGCATCATAATTTTCCTCTGATGGAATTGGCATGGAGCGAGTCCAAGGACGAGACATTTTTCACTCTGGGGATATATTTTGTAAAACCCATAAGAAAAGCGGAAAAAGTCGCAAAAACAAATCCATAAAATGCATAAAGCTGGCAAATAGAATTAAATAACTCAGCTTACTTAAGAAAAACAAATCGACTTGCGCACGGAGAAGGACTGCTCATTACATATCTTACACGCGGGCGGTAATTATACAATACATCACTCAGGATATGCGTACATAATCCTGACATGTTATTAAGGCTAGTGCACTTCTCCAGATCCTACATGATGCGCAAACAGGCTACTTCTCACAGCCTATGCACGTATCTTACAAAGTGGTACAATACACGGCAGCTAAGCGTACTTAGGCAGAGATATTGACGATCTCCCTTGCCCTGCCGAGGGTGAGGCGTAGCGAGGTTGGGGACTCGACTTCCTCCTCGCTAATGGGCTCCATACGTGTAGTGTTGCGTAGAGTGGGCGGAGCGGTTGCCAGGGGCGGAGCAACACGTACAGGAGTGGGTGCAAAGGGTGGTGCAGTGCGCACTGGAGTGGGCGCAATAACTTGGTTGAATTCTTCGGTAGAAGGCAGACGACGAGTAGGCGTAAAAGATGCTGATGACGAGACAAAAGTCAGTGGCGGTGCGATTGGTAGGAGCTCCCTCATGTTGGCAGCACAGCCATGAACTGAGTCCATGCGGGTAGCTACGAAGTCGTCCACCAGGTTGTCGAAGGCTGCCTCCAGGGCCCGGAGATACTCAATGAGCATCTCAAAAGCCTCGTCTCGTTCTCCTCTGGGGCAGGAGTATGCGTAGTGACAGGTGTAAGGCACATGGCACGGAAGATAACGGTAACGACGAGTCTTCATCACGGGGAGGACATCCCTGAGACGAGCTATCGCCTCGCGGGCTGCCATCTGCATAGCATGCCTCTCCGTAGGCATGGCTCTTCCCACGAACCGGAAGCGGCGTAACACACCACGCCCTCCCTTGAACTGCACCGCGGCCTGGTGCATGGTCAGACTGTCGTTGACTCGGTGCTGGCAGAGTGTGAAGACTAGGCGCACGGATGGCCCCATCGCGACCTGAACGATGAAAGAAAGAAGCTTGACGAACCCATCGGGCACGTTGGCGAAGGTCTGAGACTCGCAGCTATTGTCGGCCATCTAAAAAAGTAGGCAAAAATTCTGCATGGTCAGATCATAAATTTATGCTGACTGACAGAAAATGACTACCATTGCAAAAATATAAATTAGCTCTATCAGGCTAATAACCAATTAGCGATCGCACCTAGTGGCTTCCTACAGTCAGCCTGGCTCTGGTACCAAGCTTGTCACGACCGGTTTTCCAATAAAAATATTTATTGAAAAGCCAATCTTTTAAGTCCAGTATGAGAGAAATCCTCCACACTGGCAGACAAATTCTTGATACAATAAGTCAGTAGCATAAAATATATTACAGGGTCGAACTACGGTTGCTCAACCAAATTATTACAAGCATGCCCATAATTATACATAATGGCGGACACGACACAGGGGTGTGGAGGCATACTACTGACTCGAGGATAGGACGGTGGTGGAAAAACACAGCGGGGAGAGAAATACAAGACTCTACGTCTGTCATCTCATCAAGCGTCGAGGAGAGGCTCGATGAATTTATTTGGTAGCGGAAGCGGATATAATACAGTGACCAAATCCAGGGTCGCACAAGACTGACTGGGACTCCTCTAGGTGTCGGACTCGCTATCAAACTCTTCATCCATGAGATCGCCTTCATCAGCATCTGGCCAAATCAACAAGCCAGTGAGTACTTTGAAAGTACTCGGAAGACAGTTCGGACGTAAGATATAACAAATGCATGCATGGATGCGACATGATTAATTCATCAATGCACATTAAAATTAAATTAGCATAACGGGGTAAGAAACAGGGGAAACGGCGGTAGTCCGCCTGAAATCCCAACATAACACAAATGAAGACCGATCGGGTGTCTGAAGCGACGCCTCGAAAGGTGAACACATAAAAATAAGGAAAAAAGATGCCACAGTCGGGCGTCTTAGCGACACCACATAAAGGGCTTTAAAAGAAATACCACAGTCGGACGTCTGAGCGACATCACAAAAAGGGCTTTAAAAGAAATGCCACAGTCGGACGTCTGAGCAACATCACAGAAAGGGCTTTAAAAGAAATGCCACAGTCGGACGTCTGAGCGACATCGCATAAAGGGCTTTAAAAGAAATGCCACAGTCGGACGTCTGAGCGACATCGCAAAAAGGGCTTTAAAAGAAATGCCACAGTCGGACGTCTGAGCGACATCGCAGAAAGGGCTTTA
>NC_041387.1:634363131-634371815 GCF_002162155.2 Triticum dicoccoides
AAAGGGCTTTAAAAGAAATGCCACAGTCGGACGTCTGAGCGACATCACATAAAGGGCTTTAAAAGAAATGCCACAGTCGGACGTCTGAGCGACATCACATAAAGGGCTTTAAAAGAAATGCCACAGTCGGACGTCTGAGCGACATCGCAGAAAGGGCTTTAAAAGTTCATCAGTAAATAATACTCATAATAAACATTCAATCCATGAGAATAAACGGGTTAGTCCATCCACAGGGATAATCATTCAACCGGACTTAGCACTCATGCGATTCACCGGAGTCTCTGTCATCAAAGCTGACAATCGATTAGGATAAGATGGAACGAAACTTGACATGGAAGAGATGATTTGGAGGAATATATGACTCTGCAGAGTTTGTACAAAATTTTTCCCACAGTCAACGGATTTCCATAGTCACGAAGGACTAGTTCCGTTTACGGTATTTCGGAAGAAAACACAGCTAACCGGTACACACCCATCCTACCTCCCGATGCTAGGAATCACCCTAGTCATCATCCAAGAAAAACTTTTGAGACGGGGAGATCACAATCTCGAATAGCATGGGATCAAATTTATATACGCGCGCTCTAAGGGGTGCCCCCCTCTCGGTCCCAACCGGAAACACCCATGCCCCCTGACCGGATGACTGGCTTTAATCCAGGGCCATGGAACCATCATCACGGCCTCTCCTCTTTGGTGTGCACCATGAAAGTGGTTTGCAACTTACTAAACCATATTCCTTGCGGAAAACATGTGGTAGTACAAGGAAGGAAATGATAGGTACTGGACCGATATGGTTTGACACTGAAGTCACATAGTCTGGCGTAAGACTGGCATGCTACAACACTGCCATCGTACCCATCCTCATGCCAACACATGGCCATTCATATTCACATTCATCCACGTATGGATCATTGAACTCACTCACCTTATTATCACATAAAATAACATTCATCGGTATGCTTACCAACATGCCATGAAACTAACTAAATGCAAAACATGCCGAGACACTCATCATATCAAAAGTTCAAACATGCTTGCCTGGTTCAGAGTAGTCGGAGCCTAGCTCGGTGAAGTTCGCGGCTCCGTCACCTCCTTCGGTATCTACGGTTTAAAGAAAAAAATATGCGCTAACGTAAATACCAAGGAGTGCACAGAAGGTAAGCCAAATATTTCTCAAATAAATCTGATAAAAAACTAGACAAAATTTTAAAGAGAACAAAAAAAGAATCAATCAAAAATACTTTTCTGATTAAAAGTTATAAGGGTTTTTGTCCAGGGACTAATCTGTAATGAAACAGAAGAATTCCAGGGGCTAGTTTAAAAAACAGAAAACGCTTCGGTAGCGACTACGCCAGCCCGAAGAGAAAACGCATTCTGCCCGAAGGCGCTTCCAGAAAACGATTCGAAAGAGAGAGCAGAGAGGCTGACGGTGGGGTCCCACCCGTCAGGTTCAAATGTTCAAACGGGGCGGCAGAGTTCGCCGGCGCCCGAGAGCCGCGGTGGTCGCCGGCGGCGATCCACGGCGAGGCAGAGAGATCGGAGAGTACCTCCGTGCTCAGGGTACCCTTCCGCGTCAGTTGATGGTGGTGGAGTCGGTCGGCGAGCACCACGTCGACGGCGAGCTCTGCTCCGGCGGACGGCGGCTCGGGTGGTCGAGGGGCTCGTCGGAGAGGGCTGCAAAGGTTAAATTGAAGAGGGGGTTATGCTCCTGGCAGCTAGAGAGGGTAACGAACGGGGTTTGAGCGCCGGAGATGGCCTCACCAGAACGAATCGGGCTGGAGGCCGAGGCGGGACGAGGCGGCCGGAGCTGGGGGAGGAGACCTCCTCGAGGTCCCCCTAGTGGCCTGCCGGGGTGTTGGTGAGTAGTGGGGGTGCTGCGTGCACGAGAGTGAGCTCGGGACCCCTTTATATAGGCGGTCCGAGGCGGTTGCCGTGAACGAGGATCACCGGCGAGCAATTACGGTGGCGTAGTGCTCGGTCGGGGTGGTTAGGGGGTCGAGCGTCATCACGGAGGTTCAATGGGTCCGTTTTGGTGTTAAACTGGCCGGGGTTTGGGTGTTAAGGGCGAGCTCGACGGAACGGTGATGGCGTGGACCCGTCGGCGGCGGAGAGCGCGTTCCGTGCTTGCCGGCCATGGTGGCTGTGCTACGGGCGTGCGCTGGCGTGCATGAGGCCACGTGGAGGGCCAGGGAGTGATGGGCGGCGCGGAACGGCGTTCTGCCGTGGTGTGCCTCCTGTCGGCCACCACGGGAGGTCCCGACGCCGTAGAAGACGCCGGCGGGGGCGAGCCAGCACGCTATCGACGCCAGGAAGGCTCCACGCACGCGTGTGCAGCTTCGGACAAGAGGAAGAGGCGGCGAGGAACGTGCCAAGGGCACTGTGGCCGCGTGACTGAAACTGACGAACTGAAGATGACACTGAAACTGAATTTTCTGAACTTTGAACAGTAACAGTGCCCACCAGGTGTTCGACCGAATGAAATTGGCCTCTAGTGATTTTTCCTTGAGCTGATTTTTGGTGGAGTGGCTTCTCCTTGCTCAAGTAGGCTGCATGATTTTTGGTGGAATTTTTGGAGCAGTGTGGATATGAATTTCACCAAATTTGGCAAATCTGGTCCAAACTTGCAGAGACTGCATTTTGAAAAATTTGAAAAGGGGAGGAGTGGATCAAGATGGTTCTGGGTTGTGGGTTCAAAGGACAATCCAGGAGAATTGGTTTGAGGTCAAAACTCAAATGAAAAAGTGTACTTGCTTTGAAAATCCCTCAGGCTCCAAATAATTTTCAGAATTGAATTGAGGGGAAAAATAATTAGAATAAAAATCCAAAACCAGTTTGGATTAGTTGGGACAGAGAATTTAGGTTGATCACTAGGGGGAGGGGAGGTTTTGGAGGAGTTTTATCTCATGGGCAAAAATACAAAGCCAAGGGTGGCTTCAAAGATAAGAAAAACCCAAATTTTCATAGAGCTTCACTTAAAAAAAACAAATTAAAAACTCCCAAAAAAATTTAGATTTTTAGAGGGAACTAACAGAGAAGAAGTTTGCAAAAGATCAACCACCAAAGTTTGAAAGAAATAAAATCTTTGCCAAGGCAAAAGGAGGTTTTTAAGAGGAAGGTTTTTCTGAAAAAGAAAATTTGTTAAAAAGGTCTCTCCTCAAAACCACAAAGTTTGATAAAAAACCAAATAAAAACTTTGGAGTGTCACAACAGCCCTCCAGGATGCAACTGCACAAGTAACCAAGTGTGAAGCGTGCCAGTTCCACTCCAAACAGATACACCAGCCAGCTCAAGCTCTCCAGACAATCCCTTTATCCTGGCCATTTTTGGTCTGGGGGCTCGATATCCTCGGCCCTTTCCCCCGAGCTGTCGGGGGCTTTGAGTACTTGTACGTCGCAATCGACAAGTTCACAAAGTGGCCGGAAGTGCAGCCAGTGAGGAAGGTGACAGCACAGTCAGCAGTCAAGTTCTTCAGGTCAATTGTTTGCCGTTTCGGGATCCCTAACAGGATCATCACCGACAACGGCACGCAATTCACGAGCCGCACCTTCATGCAGTACGTCCAAGACCTTGGCGCCAAGGTCTGCTTCGCTTCTGTTGCTCATCCAAGAAGCAACGGTCAAGCAGAGAGGGCAAATGCTGAAGTGCTGCGCGGGCTCAAGACCAGAACTTTCGACAGGCTGCACAGGTGCGGAAGAAACTGGATCGAGGAGCTGCCGGTGGTTCTTTGGTCGATCAGAACGACGCCAAATAGAGCCATTGTCCAGACACCTTTCGCTCTAGTCTATGGAGCAGAGGCAGTTCTCCCCACGGAACTCGTATACGGATCACCTCGAGTGCTCGCTTATGATGAGCTTGAGCAAGAACAGCTGCGGCAAGACGACGCGCTGCTCCTTGAGGAAGATCGTCTTCAGGCTGCTGTACGAGCTGCTCGATACCAGCAAGCTTTGCGCCGCTATCATAGCCGCAAAGTTAAAGCCAGAAGCTTCGAGGAAGGCGACCTAGTTCTTCGGCGCGTTCAGTCCGCCAAGAATACCAACAAGTTGACGCCGAAGTTGGAAGGCCCTTATCGGGTGAGACGAGTCACAAGGCCTGGTGCTGTCCGCCTTGAGACCGAAGATGGCATTCCGGTGAGCAACTCCTGGAACATAGAACATCTTTGTAAGTTTTTCCCATAAGGCAGGTTGCCGGAACCCGTTCCGGCAACCACCTTTTGTACAAGTCTTGCCGCTGTTGCATGTAATCCTTTGTACAAAGCCGGGCGCAGATCCCGTGCATTAGTAAAACCCCATGTGCTCCGCACAGCTTGTCCATTTCATGCGTTAGTTCCTTTCTTGCATGTGATTATCTGACACTTTGTGCAACACCTACATCCGGTAAGCAGTAACGAGCCGAAGAGCTCCATATTATTATTATTTTCTCTTCTTTCTTTTTCTTTTAAAGGAAAAGAAGGTTCTCTCGCACACAAGTTTGCCAAGGGGGGAAGGAGAAGATTGTGGTATGGGCCAGGCGTCGTTCAAGCAAAGACTTGCCTTACCGGGAAGCAAATGACAGAAAAGCTAAGTTGCCAAAGTTTGAGCAATCACTTTTTTTTTAAATTTTTGAGTTATCTTCCTCGAACGACCCTGCTTTGTATGGAAAACCTGTGCGCAGAGGAACCAACTCGTGGCTAGTTGCGCCCTTACTTTGTTTCGAGTCCGCTCAACAGCTTAAGCGTGCTGCATCTAGTCGCGACAAGGTTTCTTGTCGGAAACAGCACCGCCAGCAGGCTGCTGAAGTTCCGCACTCAGCGCTCGCGGCTCGGGCGCCTGCGCCGACAAGTTCCCTAGAAGCGTAGGGTAAAAACATACAAAGGAAGGAACCTAGTAGAGGAAATAACATTACAATTGATAACAGAAATAAATTTATATTACAAGATAACTTGTCGCAGCTCTAACAGACTGTTTTCATAACATGATTAGCAGCGACAAGGGAAAAGAACAAATGGGCGGCCTAATCTACGCGTCCGCCCTCGACTCTCTTGATCTCGCTCACCTTGTCCACAATGGGTGCGACAAGGGCCTTGAGTGCGTCCAGATCGGCGTCAGGCGGCAAGGACCTGAGGACGTTGGTGAAGCTGAGGCCTGGGTTGCGGAAGGCCACCTTCATCAGCACCTTCTGGAGAACCCCAACGCAGATTTTGCGCGATTCGTCGGCCAGCTGCTTCGGGATCTTCTCCCGGAGCCGCTGGAGTGCCGTCGCCACGCCCTTGAAGAACAGGCTGAGCTTGGCGCTGGGTTGAAGACTCTCGTCGGAAGGATATCCAAAGTCCTCCATCCCCAGCTGCGCTAGCTCCTCGTTGATGACTGCGGCAGTGTTCACCAGACCCTCGGTCCAGTGCTCCACTGTGTTTCTGAACGAGTTCTGGATAACTGCAATGCTCTCCAGCAGCGCCGCGTCAGCCTTGACCTTCTCCGACAAGGTCTTCTCCCGCTCCTTGGCGGCCTCCAGCGTCTGCGTCAGCGTGGCCAGCTTCAGCTCCAGGTCTGCTTTGGAATCCTTGGCGGCGCTGAGCTCCTTGCCCCTCTCAGCGAGAAGGCCTTGCAGCTCACCATGGGCGGCAGCATCCTTCTCACGCTCACGCTTGAGCGCGGCAAGCTCCTCGCCGCTCTTCCCAATATCGGCCTCCAGCTGCGCCACTTTCTCCTCTAGCTCTTTCTTGGCGGCCTCTGCAGTTGCCGCGGCGTCCTTTGCCTCCTTGAGCGCCCCGCCAAGTGCTCGCTCACGCTCGGCGAGCTCTTCCTCGTAGCTGTCGAGGTTGGCCTTCCGCTACACTAGTTCACCTTCCCGCGCGGACTGCTTCTCGGCAGCCAGCCTCTGTTCCTCCTCAGCCTCGGTCTTCTTGAGAAGAAAGGCCGTGCGCTCCTTGTCGACTCGCTCCCGCTCCTGCGCCACGGACCGGAGAGCTTCCTGATTTTGGCCCCGGAGCTCCTCCGCGCGCTTTTCCATGTCAACTCCCGCCTTTGCGACAAGCGCTTCCCGGGAAGCCAGCTTGGCTTGCCGGGTGCGGTAGAGTGACAGCAGCTTCCGCAGCAGCTGCTCCTCCTCAGGCTCGCCGCTGCAGCTGCCGGGCACGTCAACCAATGACAGTCCAGCAAAGGCGAGCACCTCCCCGTCAAAAGTCTCCCCCTCGACCGGCGCCCTGGAGCTCGACGCCCAGGGTAGCTTGATGAAGATATTGTCACCGGCCTGCAAGTAGGCGCCGGGCTGGGGCTCCTCGGAGCTCGGCTCCACAGAAGCGGCAGAGGGTTCGGCGGTCGGCGCAGCGCCCGGCGGTCCTCCGGCCTCAGGGTCGTCAGTGCGATCGCCCGACCCCTCGCCGGCTTCCACAGCAGCAGCCCCGGCGGCCTCCTCGCCGGCGGTCTCATCAGCACCGGCACCCTCCTCGTCGGCGCCCTCTGTCTCCATTGGCTCAGCCGTAGATGGGTCTGAAGAACGAAGAAGGGAGGAAAATCAATCAAAAATCCAAGAAAGGAAAAATGGAAGAAGCAGAACCCAAGGGAAAGTTTCTGGGCAAGTGGATTACCTGCGCCAAGATCTTCAGTTGCGGCCTCGGTCGCCACAGGATCAGCAGTGCCGTCCCTTGCCGGAGAGTCCCCCCTTGCCGGAGAGCGCTCCCTTGCCGGGGACTCTTCCCTTGGCGGCGCAGTCGAAGCAGGTGGCACTTCGGGACCGGCCTCCGGGCGCTCCTGATGAGGCTGCTCTGCTCCTGCACAAGTCAACAAGCAAGATATCAACAAAGGAAAAAAGCACTCAAGCGCGCCCGGCAGTAGAAGGCTAAACTATGAACTTACGCTGGGGGCTGCGCTGGGGGCTGCTCTGAGGGGTAATTGCCGGGTCCGTCAAGGTGGTCTCGGGCCCACCTCCTGCTGGCACGATGGGGTCATCCTCGATGACGATCACCGCGGCCTTGGCCCTCTTCGCCGCTCTCTGGGCCAGTGTTCTGAAAAGAAAGGAGTCCAGATTGGAGCAAGTCAGATACAAGATATAAACAGCAAGATTAAAGGATTATAAGAGCACCAAAGAAACTCACTCTTCTTCCTCCTCGTCGGAGCTGAGCGCGGAAAGATCAAAGTCCGACCCTCCTCCGGTGCGGCGAGGTGGAGGAGTAGGATCCCTTGCCCGCTTGGCGGGGGCAGTGGCGGTGGCCCGGGAAGATCCCGCTCCAGTTGCCGCTGCTGCATGAGGCGCTCCCGCGGCAACATTGCTTGCCGCGGTAGAGCGCGTCGCGCGGCTCGGTGGTTGTGGAGCCGGCTGCCGCCCCGCTCTGTCCCCGGCCCTGCGAAGGCGCCTCCTTGGCGGGGCCGGGGGCTCCGCCTGCGGTAAGTTCTCTGAAGGCTCAGCCTCCTCCTCGCCGGCCTCGCTCGGCTCGGCTTCGGAACCGGTAGGCTCCTCCTCGCCCATGAACTCCGCGCGTTTGGCAAGGTTTGCCGCCTCCGCAGCCTCCGCCTCCTCCACAGAAAACCCAAACACACCCGCAGCAGCTGCGGCCGCAGCCTCTTCCGCCCTAGTAGCGATGAGCTGCAGCTCCTCGTCGGTGGTGTCACGGGTGAGGCTCTTCTGCTCGTCAGCGCGGACCGGCACTTCCTCCAAGGTGTCGAAGAACGCTCGCACAACGTCATTCGCAGGCTCTTGCCAAGTTGGGACGATGCCATGTGAATCGCACAACGGCATCATGGCGCAGATCCGGTCAAGCGAAGGGTTATTGCACAAAGGAACTACGCCCCTCGGCAGTGTGAATGGGTGCTGGGGGTCACGTTTGAATAATTCCAAGAGCATTGCGTCCAACTCCAACACGGTGAAGTTGTAGTTGAGGCCCGGCCGCAGCCTCATGATGTCCGCCGAATTCTTGAATTCCCAGGCGGGCCTCCCCCTCTCCTGTAGGGAGGCAATGCGGAGGCGGAGGAAATCTGCCCCGACAGCACCTACGGTGAGCCCGGCAAGCCTGAGGCGAAGAATCCTAGTGATGGCGATCTTCAGCCTCTCGTCTTCCGGGGCCACGTTGCTCCAGTCATTGCCGCGCACTATTGGAGTTTGGCGCACGGCGGTGAAGGGCTGCAGATTCTCCTCAACGATCCAGCACCACTCCGCTCTCCACTCCTCCCACTTGCTGCGGAGCTCACCCTCCAAGTACGCCTCTTTCTTGCCGACTCTCGAGACCCAGGCAATCCCTCCGGCAAGCGGCTCTCCTCTCTCTACCCGAGGTATGAAGAAGTGGCGAAAAAGGGCAACACTAGGGTGGACTCAGACAAAGTTTTCGCACAAGTGTGCGAAAACTGCCATGGTCAGGACAGCATTGGGGGTGAAGTCAAGGAGGCGGAAGCCATATGTGTTCATAATGTCACAAAAGAACTCCGAGAAGGGCGGGCAGAGCCCGCAATAGAAGAATAGCGGGAAGAACGGGTACCCATTTGAAGCCAACTCCGAGGCAGCGGCCGGGAGTACCCTCGTGCGCGGATGCGCACGCGTCTCCGTCGCCCAAAAGAGGTAGAAGCACTCCCTCAGCTCCTGCACGCCAAGCTGGGGGGTGACGATCGCCCGCTCCTTCCGCAGCGCCGCGAGCCGCTGCGCCTCGGCCGACTTCACACCCTTTCCCTTGTCGGCTTTCGGGGCCATGGCGGAGGTGGTGGGGAAGGTCGACGGCGTGG
>NC_041387.1:634372040-634375270 GCF_002162155.2 Triticum dicoccoides
TCTCGGCCACGAGAAGAAGGGGGGAGCGGCGGAGTTTGTGAAGAAGGAGTAGCAGCAACCAGTGAGGGGGAACGAACTGCCTCTGTTTCCTCTGTTTATAAAGAGGGACGGGGCGGACGTTTCGGCCTTCCAAATAAACAACCACCCACGATCTCTCCCACGATGCCGCATTCAACGCGTGCCGTTATGGGAGAGTGCGGTGGATACGGAACAAGATTTGGCGTGGCCCAGCCCGCGTGTGCCCGTGCCCTGTCTTGGGCCTGGCCCAACAGCGCTCGGCACCGTGTCTGGCCCAGGCCCGGGGGCTCCTGTCGGTGTACTAGAATAGGGGTACCCTAGTACCCCGAACTTGTGCACGGGCAGTTGCAGCACCCCGTGGCAAAGGCTTGCAGGGCGATCGCCAAGATCCCCCAAGGTTCCCTTGGAGCCATCCAAGAACAAAGTATTTAAGCTAAGGAGACAAGACCCCGGCAAGAGGAGCTTGCCGGGAAGGCCAACCAAGGCGCTCCAAGGAACTTGCCGCGACGCGCCACGCGCTCCGGCAAGGCAACAAGCAAGAGGAGCTTGCCGGGAAGACTAAATAAGGTACCCCGAGGCCCGGAGAGCGACGAGCTTCTGGACCCGGCGAGATAACAACAGCGGCAAGGCGCTTGCCGCGGCAGGCGGCCACTCTGCGCCCCCGCTCCAGCGCATCCACCAACGTGTCGCTCTGGGGGCCTCCCCGGGCGCGCGTGGCGGGAGGCTGTGCAGCCAGCGGTGCGTAGTGGCATGCGAAGCTGACAAGATCGCCATCGTGGCGAACGGTGGCGCCCCTAACGGTCCTTTTCTGCACTGTTCGGGCGACTCAGACGGGCATTTAATGCCCTTGTCCCCTGCCGTCAGGGTTAGGTAGGGTGTACTGTACAAGCAACTGTATCAACTACCTCGCTTTTTACGTTTTTACCCTCCTCTGCGTTGCCACCTGTCGGTGACCCCTTTAGCGTATAAAAGGAGGCCCATGCGCAACGTAGAGAGGGTTCGGAGCCTCGGACAGTTTGCTTCGATTCATTCGTAGCCCAGAAAACATCACACTCTCTCGCTCGAGAGCAAGAACACCAGATAATACAACCAGACAAGCAGCAGTAGGAGTGTTATCTCTCCGGAGAGCTCCGAAGCTGGGTAAACTGCTCGTGTGCCTCGCCTCGATCTGCTCTTCGTGCGACCTCCGCCCCCCGCCGAACAGAAAGGGGCCCGGTCCGCCGGCCCCATAGGTGTTCGTGGATCAGTTCTCCCCGACATTGATGTGCGTAGCACTCTTATGCCAAATGTTCAATTTAATTTTTCGGATTTTTGTGTTGTGATACATGTACTATATGCTTTGTTAATAGAAGATAAAGTGTGAACTCTTTTGGTAAGATAAAATAGCAGATACTTTATCTTGCAACTAAGTGTTTTAGTAAATATGTAAGAAAAAAATTATTACCTCTATTTGTAAGGCGATTATATTTAATACAATTCAATGTTTCTTCTTGGCTTAGGGAGTTCTCGTGATAGAAATTGCTTACCTGAACCCTCATTACATGCACATCGATATGTCATCAATGTTATCCCCCACACAACATGCTGAGAGAAATTAAGGGATATAAGAGCAAGTTGCATACCTGGACCGGGTTTGTGCATGTGTCCACGCTCGCTCCCTATAACACCACGGTGACAGAGATTGCATGCGTGTTTCATCCAGTAATTGATCTGAAAATCTGCCCGAACCTGTTCAAAAGTAGCCACAACCTCTAAATCATGTTGGCCTCTCCTGGCTGAACCCTGGGACACAAGTGACTGCGATGCCATCCAGCCGTTCGTCTCCAAACATGTTCATAATACACGATGGCGCAAGCAGCGAACGATGGCCGCCTCGGCCATGCAGCGGAGCATACAGATTTACTGTACTTGTGCATCATCGCATTGAACCATCGCAATGCGTCGACGGATTTTTCTTGGTGACACTGTCGGCCGGGCTCGGAGACATGTTACACAACTTTGTGTTTGGGAGGGTTCGCCAGCTTCGGTTTCTTCAATCGAACGAAAGACAATATTGGAGGATGCCTTGTCGATGAAGTTAAATCTTTGGCCAAGTTGTCGTGGCCGGTGCCAGAGTACATGCAGATGAAGTACATCCTGAGGCATCAATCTGGAATTGGAAAACAATCGGCTTGTCGGTGGGTCGGCACTCACAAGAAAATGAATGAGAACTTTGAAAAATCAAATAACTTTTTAGATATAGTGCAACTTACTTCCTTTCAAAAGAAATTAAATGCAGCAGTTGGAAATATCAAAAACCCATATAGTATAATATGATGAAACACATGCACTCCTAGAAACTACTGCCCCTGTTGTCTATGGACCGCACTAATGTATTTTACGTAATAGTATTAGTATGTACAGTATGATGGAAATATTGTTTCAACTCTTGTTGCATACAAGAGAAAAATCTATTTTGACATGTAGGTATATAAAATATAATATCGAAGCTGAGCGCTAGTGGTAGTGGTTTCGTACCTTGCTATACCAACGCGAACTTGCAAATTTTCCTTCCAACTTAATTTGTTGTTGGCGTTGAAGTTTACTTGAACAAAAAAAAACTTGCCCAATACTTAAGCAAGAACTGCAATGTAATTAAAGGATTCTCTTATGTGAACCTGTTGGTGCAGGTCCCGGGCAACCACGCTCATGCGCTGAGAGCGCTCCCGGCGTGCAGGGCATGCGCAGGCTGATCCAATGCTAGTTTGCATGCCTGGTGGATTACTTTGCCCATGTTACTTTTGGCCGATGGCAACAACGTATTGATCTGGATCCAACTCCTTAAAAAACCAATCTCTACCGGCTGGACGTACACGTACCAATAGCAGCTCGACTGATCTTTCATGCCGGCTAGAAACGCACACATTGCATGCACATGAGAACACTCGGCGATTCTACATAATTGCTTGGGACCCGCGGGAAAATAATAAATATGGCTCTAGCCTGAGTAGATGGGATTGGATGACGAGCTTGAGCTGATCTCTAAACCTGTTCCTAGCGGGTGGAGCCCGAGAGTAAATCTTTGGGATGTCCAACATAAGATGAGACTGCTCATGGTGTAAGGAAGATCTCATCAAGCTGCCGATCACCGCCGGGGATTCCATCCAAACGGGATAGACCATCAACACAAAAATAGGGTGTGTTTACATTGGAGAAAATATGTTTTGGGGTTT
>NC_041387.1:634375602-634408446 GCF_002162155.2 Triticum dicoccoides
GGGGGGGGGTTTAGAGCGCAAGGATGTATGGGAAGGGCTTTGAGATTTCTTTTATCTGGGCAAGGTAACTTATTAAGGGCATTCATGGGTAATTTTTAATCTTTTTAATTCAATGGTTGTGCTCGTCTAATCTGTTTAAATTGATGGCCAGATGTTTCTAATTATTATGGGATTTTCTAGCTTAATTCTTTTTTTTCTAGTTACCCTGTAAAGCACTTTTTATATATAAATAGATAAGCTCTGATAAACTTTCTACAATGTCGTATTTTTTCCATAATTTTGGGGTTAGGGAAGTATGATGAATCTTGCATTCTTTACAGACTGTAATGTTTTGGCAGATTGTTGTTATGTTTGCATTATTTGCATATGTTTGCTTGTTTAATGATTCTATTTGAGGATAGGAGTATTAAATCTGCAGAGGCATTTAGTATTCAATGCTAAATAATATTTTTAGTCATTTGCTACAGTAGAGAATGATAATGTTATTACATTGATTTATACTAACTTATCTCACGAGTTCTTGTTGAGTTTTGTGTGGATGAAGTTTTTGCGAATTAGGAAAATCGTGATATAAGAGAAATTAAGGAGACACAAAAGCTCAATCTTGGGGATGCCCAAGGCATCCCAAGATAATACTCCAAGAAGTCTCAAGCATCTAAGCTGGGGATGCCCCGATAGGCATCCCACCTTTCTTGTTCAAAAAATACCAGTTAGTATCGGTTGAGCCTAAGTTTTTGCTTCTTCACATGAGTTGTGATATTCTTAGAATATCATTTTATTTTTATTTTGCTTGTTGTTTTAATAAAATACTTAGATCTGAAAGTTTTTAAATAAATAGAGTCCTCAAATAGTTGCGAGGAGGCTAAGTAAGCGGCACTCACATCCCGTAAACAGAGCGCTTTTCTATGGAATTGCTCTAGTGCTTTTCACTTATATCCTATGAGTAATTGTTGAATGAATTGAATATCATGAAATTGAAATTATATGTTCATATCGTGCCTAGTGGTAGCTTCACATTGGGTTTAGAAAGTGAAATCTTTTGAAGCTTGATAATCACAATATTGGTCATACAAGCAATTCATGAATAATTAGTACAAGGAAGAGAACTTTCACATGCAAATACACTATCTTGCAAAACTTTTGTGATTGTGAGCCCCCATCAAAATATTATATGCCAAAATTGTTGACGTTGGACAAGGAAGACAACATAATGATTTATGTTTGTTCATATTCACATATAAGTTATATTGTCATAGATCTTCCAACATATGGTGCTTGCCCCCTATCTTTGCTAGTCAAAAATTCCGCACCAAGTAGAGATACTACTTGTGCATCCAAAAACCATTAAACCTAAATCTTGTTTTGAGGGTCCACCACACCTACCTATGTATTGAGCAAGATCCTTCAAGTAAGTTTTCATCGGTGCAATAAGGCAATAAAATTTGCTTCTAGAAGTGTTAGATCATTTAGTGTCAGAGAAAATTGAGCATTGTATGAACTTGTGATGGCAAAGAATAAAAGTGACAGACTGCATAATAAAGGTTGCTATCATAAGGGGCAATATAACGTGATGTTATTTTGCACTAAGGGGTTGAGCATACAAACAAATAAGTGCATGGCAACCTCTGCTTCCCTCTGCGAAGGGCCTATCTTTTACTTTTATGTATTTACTTTCATGCAAGAGTCAAAGTTTTTCTCTCTATTCCTTTTTATTTTTATCCTTGGGCAAGCATCGTGTGGTGATGAAAGATCTAGGCACATATATCCAGTTGGATATAGGTAGCATGGGTTATTATTGTTGACCTCATCCAAAGATGAATACGTTGGGAGGAAAAGTTATAAGCCCCTATCTTTCTATGTGTCTGGTTGAAACGTTTTGCTCATGTGTATGCGGTGAGTGTTAGCAATCATAGAAGACTATATGATGGTTGAGCATGTGGAGCTCTTACTTAGACTCTGTTGAATAGTCCAACTGCAATTGCTTGGTGACTGAGAACATAGGTTGTTGAGTTTCAAGAGAATTCATTGTTTGAACCTTAACATGTGAATTTGTTGCTAATATAACATGAGAAGTTTAATAAGAAAGAATTGGTGTTATGATGCTAGGAAAAGTGATTGAAATTATCATTGATCAAACTTCTGCACTTTGCTAGCATTCACACTTCATAAATGATTTCTTTTATCATTTACCTACTCGACGACGAGTACGAATTAAGCTTGGGGATGCTGATACGTCTCCAACGTATCTATAATTTATGAAGTATTCATGCTAATATATTATCATTCTTGGATATTTTACAATCATTTTATAGCAACTTTATATCATTTTTTGGTACTAACCTATTGAACCAGTGTCTAGTGTCGGTTGTTGTTTTTTGCTTGTTTTTTACATCGCAGGAAATTGTTGGGTAACGCGGTAATTTCAAAAAATATCCTACGATCGCACAAGATCTATCTAGGTGATGCATAGCAACCAGAGGGGAGAGTGTGTCCATGTACCCTCGTAGACCGAAAGCGGAAGCGTTTCAATAACGCGGTTGATGTACTCGAACTTCTTGGCGATCCAACCGATCCAAGTACCGAACGTATGGCACCTCCGCATTTAGCACACGTTCATCACGATGACGTCCATCGTGCTCATGATCCAGTTGAGGATGAGGGTGAGTTCCGTCAGCACGACGGTGTGGCGACGGTGATGATGATGTTATCGGCGCAGGGCTTCGCCTAAGCTCTATGATGGTATGATCGAGGTGTGTAACTATGGAGGGGGCACCGCACACGGTTAAGAGAAACTTATGTGTCTTTGGGGTGCCCCCTGCCCCCGTACATAAAGTAGGGAGGGAGAGAGGCCGCCCCCTTAGGGGCGCGCCAAGTGTGTGGAGTCGTACTAGGACTTCCAAGTAATAGTAGGAATCCTTTCCCTTTTAGGAGTAGGAGAGAAGGAAGGAGAGAGGGAGTAGGAAAGGGCAAGGGGGGCGCGTAACTTTTTCTTCAGAAATCAATATCAAACGGAGTCCAAGCACCGCGTAACTTTTTGGAGAATTTTTATGGACCAGAAGACCACCAGTGGGCCAAGGAAGCACCTGGGGGGCTGCTCGAGGGGAACAACACCCATCAGGGTGCGCCAGGAGGCCCAGTTGCGCCCTGGTGGGTGCTGCCCACCTCGGGTGCCCCCTGGACTGCATCTTTACCCTATAAAATCCCAAATATTCCAAAACCCTTCGGGGTAGCCCTAGATCAGAAGTTCCGCTGCTGCAAGGCCTATATATCCACGAGATCCAATCTAGACCCCATTATGGCACCCTGCCGGAGGGGGAATCATCACCAGTGGCCATCTTCATCATCCCGGCATCCACCACGATGAGGAGGGAGTAGTCCACCCTCGGGGCTGAGGGTTTGTACCAATAGCTATGTGTTTAATATCTATCTCTCGTGTTCTTGAGATGTCATGTCTTGATGTATCGCGGGCTTTGTTAACATAGTCGGATCATATGATGTTTGCCCCTCTCTATCTTGTTGTGATGAATTGAGTTTTTCCCTTTGAGATTTCGTTGTTATCGGATTGAATACTTTTATGGATTTGAGAACACTTAATATATGTATTGCAATTGAATACCCGTGGTGACAATGGGGTATCATATTGATTCACTTGATATATGTTTTGGCACTCAACTCGCGGATTCCCAGTGACATTGGGGTAATCTATGCATAGGGTTCATGCACGTTCTTGTCTTTGTTTCCCCGGTAGAAATCTTAGGGCACTCTTTGAAGTTCTTTGTGTTGGATTGAGTATTATGAATATGAATTTGCTTTGGTGTTATTTTAGTACGAACTCTAGGGTAGACCGAACCGAAAGAATAGCTTTGTGTTATTTTAGTATGAACTCTTGAATAGATCGAACGGAAAGAATAGCTTTGAGGTGGTTTCTTACCCTACAAACAATTTATTCTTGTGTTCTCCGCTAGATAGGAACTTTAGAGTGAGTCTTCATCACACTTTGAGGGATGGTTATATGATCCAACTATGTTAGCACTATTGAGAGATTGCACTAGCGAAAGTATGCACCCTAGGCCTCATTTTCCATCATTGCAATACCGTTTTTGTGCCCGTTTACTATTTGCTACCTTGCTGTTTTTATTTATTCAGATTATAAAAATATATTTCTACCATCCATATTACACTTTTATCACCATCTCTTTGCCGAACTAGTGCACCTATACAATTTGCCATTGTATTGGGTGTGTTGGGGACACAAGAGATATCTTTTATTTGGTTGCAGGATCATTTGAGAGAGACCATCTTCATCCTACAACTCTCACGGATTGATAAACCTTAGGTCATCCACTCGAGGGAAAATTGCTACTGTCCTACAAAACTCTACGCTTGGAGGCCCAACACGTGTCTACAAGAATAAAGTTGCGTAGTAGACATTACTCACCGACAAGTTTGAAATCATAATTGAGCTCTTTGATGGCCCAATATGCCTTATGTTCTAGTTCGAGAGGTAAGTGACATGCTTTTCCATAAACCATTATACAGAGACATACCCAAAGGATTCTTATATGCAGTTCTATAGGCCCATAATGCATCATCAAGTTTCTTGGACCAATTCTTCCTAGATCTATTAACAGTATTTTGCAAGATCAATTTAATCTCTCTATTACTCAATTCTACTTAACCACTAGACTGAGGATGGTATGGAGATGCAATTATATGATTAACATCATACTTTGCAAGCATTTTACGAAAAGCACCATGAATAAAATGTGAACCACCATCAGTCATTAAGTATCTAGGGACTCCAAACCTTGGAAAAATAACTTATTTAAGCATCTTAGTAGGAGTGTTATGATCAGGACTACTAGTTGGAATAGCTTCTACCCACTTAGTAACGTAATCAACAACAACTAAGATATGTGTATACCCATTAGAGGAAGGAAAAGGTCCCATATAATCAAAGCCCCAAACATCAAATGGTTCAATAACAAGTGAATAGTTCATAGGCATTTATTGACATCTACTAATATTACCAATTCTTTGACATTCATCGCAAGACAAGACAAACTTATGGGCATCTTTGAAAAGAGTAGGCCAATAAAAACCCAATTGCAATACCTTATGTGCAGTTCTATCTCCAGCGTGGTGTCCTTCGTAAGCCTCAGAGTGACACTTTCGTAGGATCTGTTCATGTTCATGCTCAGGTACACAATGTCTAATAACACCATCTACTCCTTCTTTATGAAGGTGTGGGCCATCCCAAAAGTAATGTCTTAAATCATAGAAAAACTTTTTCTTTTGCTAGTATGTGAAACTAGGTGGTATAAATTTAGCAACAATGTAATTAGCATAATCAGCATACCATGGAGCAGTACGAGAAGCATTTATGATAGATAATTGTTAATCAGGAAAGATATTATCAATAGGTAGTGGGTTATCAAGAACATTTTCTAACCTAGACAAGTTATCTGCAACGTGGTTCTCAGCTGCCTTTCTATCAATAATATGCAAATCTAATTCTTGTAGCAGGAGAACCCATCTAATAAGTCTAGGTTTAGCATCTTTCTTTTCCATAAGATATTTAATAGGAGCATGATCAGTGTGAACAGTTACTTTGAAATCAACAATATAAGGTCTGAACTTATCACAAGCAAATACAACTGCTAAAAATTCTTTTTAAGTAGCAGCATAATTTCTCTGGGCACTGTCTAGAGTTTTACTAGCATATTGGATAACATTTAATTTTTATCAACTCTTTGCCCTAGAACAACACCTACAGTAATCACTAGCATCACACACAATTTCAAACGGTAAATTCCAATCAGGTGGCTGAACAATAGGTGCAGAAATCAAGGCTTTCTTAAGTATTTCAAATGCTTCTACACAATCATCATCAAAGACCAAAGGGAGATCTTTTTGCAAGAGATTAGTCAGAGGCCTAGAAATTTTAGTGAAGTCTTTAATAAACCTCCTACAAAAACCAGCATGACCAATGAAACTTCTTATACCTTTGATATCTTTAGGACACGACATCTTAGCATCTACTTTAGCTTTATCAACTTCAATACCTCTTTCAAAAATTTTATGCCACAAGACAATACCTTCATTAACCATAAAGTGGCACTTCTCCCAATTCAAGACAAGATTAGTTTCTTCGCATCTCTGCTAAACTTGATCCAGGTTGCTTAAGCAATCATCAAAAGAAGTTCCATAAACGGAGAAATCATCCATGAAAACCTCAACAATATTTTCATAAAAGTCAGAGAATATAACAGTCATACATCTTTGAAAGGTAGCAGGTGCATTGCATAAACCAAAAGGCATGCGTCTATAAGAAAAAGTACCAAAAGGGCAAGTAAAAGTGGTCTTTTCCTAATCCTCTTGTGACACATGTATTTGAGAGAAACCAGAATAACCATCTAAAAAGCAAAATGTGTATTTTTGGATAACATCTCTAGCATTTGATCAATAAAAGGGTGAGGGTAATGATCTTTTCTAGTAGCTTTATTTAATTTGCGGAAATCAATTACCATTCTATAACCTGTAACAATTTTTTGTGGGATCAGTTCGTCCTTATCATTAGGAACAGCAGTCATACCTCCCTTCTTAGGGACACAATGCACATGACTTACCCACTGACTATCAGCAACATGATAAATTATACCTGCCTCCAGAAGCTTTAGTATTTCACTTCTTACCACTTCTTTCATCTTAGGATTTAACCGTCGTTGATGATCAACAACTGGTTTAGCATCGTTATCCAGTTTTATTTTGTGTTGCATAGAGTGGGACTAATGCCCTTAAGATAATCAAGAGTATATCCAATAGCAGCACGGTGCTTCTTTAGAGTTTTCAATAATTTCTCTTCTTCATGCTCTGAAAGGTTAGCACTAATAATAATAAGATATATCTTCTTTTCATCAAGATAAGCATATTTAAGAGTATCAGGTAATTTTTTATGCTCAAACACATGATCACCCTTGGGTGGAGGAGGATCCCCTAGGATTTCAACAGGCAAGTTGTGTTTCAAAATAGGTCCCTATTTAAAGAATACTTCATCTATTTCCATTCTTTCATTCATAAACATATCATTTTCATGGTCTAGCAAATATTGTTCTAAAGGATCATTAGGAGGCACGACAATACAAGCAAGACCAACAATTTCATCTTTACTAGGCAATTCTTTATCATGGGGTTGTCTACGAAATTTAGCAAAATTAAAGTCATGAGACATATCCCCTAAGCCAACAGTAACAATGTCTTTTTTGTAGTCTATCTTAGCATTAACAATATTCAAGAAGGGTCTACCAAATATAATGGGACAAAAGTCATCTTGTGGGGAACCAAGAACAAGAAAATTAGTAGGATATTTAATTTTCCCACATAAGACTTCAACATCTCTAACAATCCCAATTGGTGAAATAGTGTCTCTATTGGCAAGCTTAATAGTAACATCAATGCCTTCTATTTCAGTAGGTGCAATATCATGCATAATTTATTTGTATAAGGAATGAGGTATTGCACTCACGCTAGTACACATATCACATAAGTCATGATAAAAATTATCTCCTATTTTAACACAAACAACAGGCATGCCAACAACAGGTCTATGTTTATTTTTAGTATCGGGTCTAGCAATTCTAGCAGCTTCATCACAAAAATAAATAAGATGTCCATCAATATTATCAACCAAGAGATCTTTAACCATAGAAATACTAGGTTCAAATTTAATTTGTTCAGGAGGTGTAGGTGCTCTAGCATTACTCTTATGAACCATAGTTGAAGCTTTAGCATGATCCTTTATTCTAACAGGGAAAGGTGGTTTCTCAATTAAAGCGGTAGGAACAATAACATTATAAGTAATAGTTTTTTCTTCAACTTTAATTCTAATACCTTTACTTCAATGGGAGGATGATATTTAAACCACTTATCCTTAGGGAGATCAACATGAGTAGCAAAAGATTCATAGAAAGAAGCTACTATCTCAGAGTCAAGTCCATATTTAGTGCTAAATTCATGAAAAGCATCGGTATCCATAAAAGATTTAACACAATCAAACTTAGGGGTTATACCTGAATCCTTACCTTCGTCGAGTTCCCAATCTTTAGAGTTGCATTTAATTCTTTCCAATAAATCCCATTTGAATTTAATAGTCTTCATCATAAAAGAACCAGTACAAGAAGTATCGAGCATGGAGCAATCATTATGAGAAAGCCGAGCATAATTTTTTTGAATAATAATTTCTCTTGAGAGCTCATGATTGGGGCTTGAATATAACATTGACTTAAGCCTCCACCAAGCTTGAGCGATACTTTCTCCTTCACGAGGACAAAATTATATATATAATTACGATAACTACGAACCAGATGCATAGGATAAAACTTCTGATGAAATTCCAATTTCAATTGGTTGTAGTTCCATGCCAATGCCAATGCCTTTCCCTTCAAAAATAAAGGGAATACCTTCTTCTTGACGACATCCTCGGACATACCTGCAAGCTTAAATAATCCACAAACTACATCCACATAGATTAGCTGCATATCGGGATGTAATGTTCCATCTCCTGTATAAGGATTAGCTAGCAGTTTCTCTATCATACCCGAAGGAATTTCAAAGCAAATATATTTCGTACATTCAGTAGGTTGAGAAGCAACTCTTTGAACTTCTATTCGGGGTGAAGATACCCCGAACAAGCCCATCAAAGGAATATTTTCGATAGTAACAAGTGACAGTAAATTTCAGCATACTATATAAATGTTTCCTTACCAAATTCCACCTACCAAAGGCGCCTCACTCCCCAGCAACGGTGCCAGAAAAGAGTCTTGATGAACCACAAGTATAGGGATCTATCGTAGTCCTTTAGATAAGTAAGAGTGTTGAACCCAACGAGGAGCAGAAGGAAATGACAAGCGGTTTTCAGTAAGGTATTCTCTGCAAGCACTGAAATTATCGGTTACAGATAGTTTTGTGATAAGGTAATTCATAATGGGTAATAAGTAACAATTGTAACCAAGGTGCAGCAAGGTGGCCCAATCCTTTTTGTAGCAAAGGACAAGCCTGGACAAACTCTTATATAAAGCAAACAGCTCCCGAGGACACATGGGAATTATTGTCAAGCTAGTTTTCATCATGCTCATATGATTCGCTTTCGTTACTTTGATAATTTGATATGTGGGTGGACTGGTGCTTGGTTACTGTCCTTCCTTGGACAAGCATCCCACTTATGATTAACCCCTCTCGCAAGCATCCGCAACTACGAAAGAAGAATTAAGGTAAACCTAACCATAGCATGGAACATATGGATCCAAATCAGCCCCTTACGAAGCAACGCATAAACTAGGGTTTAAGCTTCTGTCACTCTAGCAACCCATCATCTACTTATTACTTCACAATGCCTTCCCCTAGGCCCAAATCATGTTGAAGTGTCATGTAGTCGACGTTCACATAACACCACTAGAGAAGAGACAACATATATATCATCAAAATATCGAACAAATACGAAATTCACATGATTACTTATAACAAGACTTCTCCCATGTCCTCAAGAACAAACGTAACTACTCACAAATCATATTCATGTTCATAATCAGAGGGGTATTAATATGCATTAAGGATCACTGCACCACAACACTGATGTAAGGGCAAAAAAACTGCTTGGAGAAGTCACTTTAAAGGGGAGATAAACTGCCGAGATAGGTTTTCTCCCGGCAGATAGAACTGCCATGAGAACGGTTGCCGGGGATTACTTCTCCTGGCAGATACACTTTTCCTGGCAGTTTTATTGCCCTTGCCCATCTATTTGTCGGCACTCCATTTTCTCCTGGCAGATTGTTCAAGAACAGGAAAATACAATTACCGGCAGTTCAAGTGCCAGCACAAGCATGTTTAACCGGCAGTTATTATGCCAGCACATTGATTGCACTAGCAATCTGTTCTGGGCATCCCTATCCATTCATTATGTTCAGGCAATTATGACATATCACACTATTTATACATACACGTCATCAATCAAAGTAATGTGTAGGCATCATCAAAATCATATATAAGGAGGTTGTTCCAGAAAAGAAGTACATATATAAGGAAGTTGTTCCGCAAAAGGAGAAGTACATATATGATTCTAGATGTGACGCACTACCAAAATGTCGTACCACAAAAGGAGAATTACATAAATTTCTAAATTTGCCACAACCAAGATGAGCAGAGCAAGACTCCAGGTCAACAAACAATGTATATGACATTATCACTCCACCAACTTAATTGTAGGTCTTCCAAATCTTCAACGTCTTGAAGGTCCTTCCAAACCTTCGTGAACTTGTGTACATTTGCAAAACCTACAACAGATCGGAAACTCAAAATGGAATTCAAAATGGAGATTATACCTATGACAATAGGTAAGGAAGCGGTTAAGAAAGCAAGATAAACACAGGAAGAATGTGTGAGCTGCAGACCACATAGAATCTGGAACTAGAAACAAACACCAGATGATATTTAAGTGACTAAGGGCCAGTTCTACAACCTTGTGGCTTCCATACGAAATTTTTGGGGCTTGCATATGAAATTTTCGCAAGGCTTCAGCTCTCACACTGATGGCATGACATGGCTCCTCAAACCGAGACATGTATGTGTTTTTTTATTTGCAAACATATGCTAAATGTGAGGCTTTTGTTCTATGACATATGTCCAACACTTGATGTTCATGATTCTCTATGTTTGTCCTGCTACTTTCTAAATTTATGTATATATTTCCTTTTCAAAAGTACAATTTTTTTAGTGAATAAAAGCTCTCTGTATGCTCTGGGAAGGTGGCGGTTGGTTATGAGTGATGGAGTTAGGATTTCGCCACTGTGGTAGGTTGCCGAAGAGGTCCCGAGTAAGCAAATTATGTAGTAGTTTCAAATGAGGGTTCCATCAAATGGAGCTCCCTCCGATCCATAACAAATGTCATGGTTTTAGTTAAATTTTTAACTAAACCAAGGCACTTATTATGGATCGGAGGGAGTATCTCATTCGTGGAAAAGTCTCCCATATTTACAAATCAAGTTAAACACTATGAACAATTTCTTGAATAAACAACTTTTTTATTGGTTCACTTTTTTCATATCGCACGACAAGTTGAATTATCCTAATTTTTTTAACTAAGGCTTTGTATAAACAAATAGACAAACAAGCTGATTTATGCACTAGTTTGTGACCTTGTGCTAGTATGTCTATTGGTCAAGTTTAAATCGTAGATCTGAAAACAACATCAAAATAAAACATATACAAACAAACAAGCTCGTTGAAGTAAACATCTGGTAATCAGAAGATTCCAAACCAATGTAACCAATTAGGAATGTAAAACCAAGCAGCATGATGCAAAATAGGAAAAACTGCATGGAAAAATCGACCTCAATCAAGAAAAAGAATGACCCACTTAGACATCCTCGGCTAATAGCCAAGAAAAAGAATAGCCAAGAGAAAAAGAATGACCCACCTAGTTTCTTGCCATAAGCAATCCATAAACATCATATGGGAAACTTGACAAGTGAAAACAACAGATTATAAATAGAGAATTGTGTTTTGCAAAGCTGCTATTATAATAAGCAATGAAATCGAGCTTGTTATTTAATTATACTTTGACATCTTGTACATGAGCTTTTCACAACAACATAAGACATCTTGTACATGAGCTTGTTCCTTATATTTCATAACTAGTTAAGCAAAAGCAACAAAACACTTGCACTTATAGGGACATCCAAAGCCATGAAAGTAGGCTGCTAAATTATCACATTATTTGCGTAAGATAGATGCTCATAAAAGAAGCGCTTATAATTAAGTAGCAGCATGAACCAGAATGAGCATAGTATCTTACATATGTTCTTGTTAGTAGACAGTGAGCCAAATATCCAATTTCCATTCCATACACAAAACTTCGAGTAATAGTGAATTCACTTCGTAAAGCTTTCTATAGAAATAACTAAAAGATACATGAGATAGGGATAGTATACATTGAACCAATTTATACTTCCGACATACACCTCTGAAATATCAAGTCATGACAAAGTCTAGATTTTTCGACAGACAATCATGACAAAACATACTATCACACATTGTTCTTACCAACAAATATACATTAGTACATGTGTGTAACCTCGACAAAGCATTGAAACCATACATTAATCAGTAACTTGTATTGCTAAATTTGGGAACTCAAAATAAGCCATGAGCAGGTAAATGGGTTCTCACCCAAATACACCCTACAAACAAAAGAGGATGCAGAATTACATGGCTAACAAGCTAGGCAAGTGCACAACCTACAGTACCATTCACCTAACCCAGACTACCACATGAACAAGGTCAAAGACCTTCCCATGAAGAATTTTTTAACGAATGAGCATTGCATCCAACTTGTTAGGCATAAAAATAAGCCACCAATAGTAAATGACATCTCATTAAAATAATGTGCTTGTTACCCTATGAACCATGAGGGTGGAATACAGAGAAAATAACATCACAGAGCTCTGTTTGTGTTTCCAAAAATAAGGCAAGTGCACAGCCTGCAGTACAGTTCACCTAATGCCACAGTTATCACAGTTCAACAGGCACAGCTATATTTAAGATAACTGTGTCTAATTGTACCAGTGTTTATAGCCAATATGTGTCCAATCTTACCGTTACTAGTCCTATCTTGGTTCCAATATGAGGGTGGAACACAAGTAGTTGTGGGCGTTGGTTTGTTCAATTTATTTACCGTTACTAGTCCTATCTTGGTTCGGTGGCATTGTGGGATGAAGCGGCCCGGACCGACCTTACACGTACACTTATGTGAGACAGGTTCCATCGATTGACATGCACTTGTTGCATAAGGTGGCTAGCGGGTGTCTATCTCTCCCAGTTTAGTTGGATCATATTCGATGAAAAGGCTCCTTATGAAGGGTAAATAGCAATTGGCATATAACCGTTGTGGCTTTTGCGTAGGTAAGAAATGTTCTTGCTAGAAACCCATAGCAGCCACGTAAAACATGCAACAACAATTAGAGGACGTCTAACTTGTTTTTGCAGGGTATGCTATGTGATGTGGTATGGCCAAAAGAATATGATGAGTGATATATGTGATGTATGAGATTGATCATTTTCTTGTAATAGGAATCACGACTTGCATGTCGATGAGTATGACAACCGGAAGGAGCCATAGGAGTTGTCTTAATTTATTGTATGACCTGCGTGTCATTGAAAACGCCATGTAATTACTTTACTTTATTGCTAAACGTTAGCCATAGTAGTAGAAGTAATAGTTGGTGAGGGAGTCCCGGACTAGGGGGTGTTCGGATAGCCGAACTATCCTATTCGACCGGACTCCTGGACTATGAAGATACAAGATTGAAGACTCCATCCCGTGTCCGGATGGGACTTTCCTTGGCGTGGAAGGAAAGCTTGGCGATATGGATATGTAGATCTCCTACCATTGTAACCGACTCTGTGTAACCCTAACCCTCTTTGGTGTCTATATAAACCGGAGGGTTTTAGTCCATAGGACGAACAACAACCATATCATAGGCTAGCTTCTAGGGTTTAGCCTCTCTGATCTCGTGGTAGATCTACTCTTGTACTACCCATATCATCAATATCAATCAAGCAGGAGTAGGGTTTTACCTCCATCGAGAGGGCCCGAACCTGGGTAAAAACATCGTGTCCCTTGTCTCCTGTTACCATCCGCCTAGACGCATAGTTCGGGACCCCCTACCCGAGATCCGCCAGTTCTGACACCGACATTGGTGCTTTCATTGAGAGTTCCTCTGTGTCGTCATCTTTAGGCCCGATGGCTCCTCCGAGCATCAACGACGATGCGGTCTAGGGTGAGACTTTTCTCCCCGCATAGATCTTCGTATTCGGCGGCTTTGCACTGCGGGCCAATTCGCTTGGCCATCTGGAGCAGATTGAAAGCTACGCCCCTGGCCATCAGGTCAGATTTGGAAGTTTGAACTCTACGGCTAACGTTCGCAGAGACTTGATCTTCGACGGGTTCGAGCCACAGCCAAGCACGCCGCACTGTCATGATGGGCATGATCTAGCTCTGCTGCCGTATAGTGCCCTGGAGGCCGCACAAGTGTCCGCTCCGACCCTTAGCTCGGAGCCGACTGCGCCGATCGAGGACGGGTGGCTGGACACCGCCTCGGGGGCTGCTATCCCTACGACGATTGAACCGAACACCAACCCTGTCCTTTGTGAAGCTCACGACTCCAAGGTGCCGGACTCCTCTCCGGACTCCAAGCCTTCCGCGCCCCTGCCAATCGAATCCGATTGGGCTCCGATCATGGAGTTCACTGTTGTGGACATCTTTCAGCACTCTCCCTTTGGTGACATCCTGAATTCGCTAAAGTTTCTCTCTTTATCAGGTGAACCCTGGCCGGATTATGGTCAGGACGGTTGGGATGCGGACGACGAAGAAATTCAAAGCCCACCCACCACCCACTTCGTAGCCACTGTCGATGACTTAACCGACATGCTCGACTTCAACTCCGAAGACATCGACGGTATGGACGACGATGCAGGAGACGACCAAGAACCAGCGCCTACAGGGCACTGGAAGGCCACCTCGTCATACAACATATACATGGTGGACATCCCAAATGATGGGAATGGCGATGGAACAACGGAGGATGACCCCTCCAAGAAACATCCTAAGCGCCGACGTCAGCGGCGCCGCTCTAAATCCCGCCACAGCAAAAACGGAGATTCCGGCACCGGAGACAATAACACCCCGGACAGTGCCGAAGACAACCCCCTCCAGCAAGATTCAGCTCAGGAGGATGGAGAAGCTAGCCCTCATGATAGAGCGGCAGACAGAGAGGTAGAGGACGATAATTACATGCCTCCCTCCGAAGACGAGGCAAGCCTCAACGATGGCGAATTTGTCGTGCCTGAGGATCCCGTCGAACAAGAGCGTTTCAAACGCAGGCTTATGGCCACAGCAAGCAGCCTCAAGAAAAAGCAGCAACTGCTCAGAGCTGACCAAGACTTGCTAGCCGACAGATGGACTGAAGTCCTCGCGGCCAAAGAGTACGAACTCGAACGCCCCTCCAAGAGCTACCCAAAACGCAGGCCGCTACCCCGATTAGAGGAGGAAGCACCTAAACCTACATCACCAGCGCATGATACGGCCGACCGACCACCTCGTGGCCGCGACAGAGAAGCCTCTCGGCCTCCACTCAAGCCGCACCCCGGCGCCGCTCAAAAAATACCAAGGCACGGGGAAAAGCGCCACACCTGCGGGATATATTGGAGGACAAGGCAAGACAAACAAGATCGATCTACAGATCGCGTGGGCGCCCCATGATGTGTGATGATAACCGTCACGCCGTATATGGCAATTCCGACCGGGCCGAACACAGTAGACAAAGCTCATTCAAGCTGCGTCGTGATATAGCCCAATACAGAGGCGCCGCACACCCACTATGCTTCACAGACGAAGTGATGGATCATCAAATCCCTGAGGGTTTCAAACCCGTAAACATTGAATCATACGATGGCACAACAGATCCCGCGGTCTGGATCGAGGACTATCTCCTTCATATCCACATGGCCCGCGGTGATGATCTACACGCCATCAAATACCTCCCACTCAAGCTTAAAGGACCAGCTCGGCATTGGCTTAACATCTTGCTAGCAGAGTCAATTGGTTATTGGGAAGACCTGGAAGCCGCATTCCTCGACAACTTCCAGGGCACCTATGTGCGACCACCAGACGCCGATGACCTAAGCCACATAATTCAGCAGCCAGACGAATCGGCCAGACAATTATGGACATGGTTCCTAACCAAGAAAAATCAAATCGTCGACTGTCCGAATGCAGAGGCCCTTGCAGCCTTCAAACATAACATCCACGACGAGTGGCTTGCCCGGCGCCTAGGACAGGAAAAGCCAAAATTCATGGCAGCCCTCACAACACTCATGACCCGCTTCTGCGCGGGGGAGGATAGCTGGCTAGCTCGTAGTAACAATGTGACCAAGAGCCCTGGTAATTCGGATATCAAGGACAGCAACGGCAAGTCGCGTCGCAATAAGCACAAGCGCCGCATTAATGGCGATAATACTGAGGATACGACAGTCAATGCCGGATTCAGAGGCTCTAAACCCGGTCAGCGGAAAAAGCCATTCAAAAGAAATACTCCGGGCCCGTCCAATTTGGACCAAATACTCGATCGCTTGTGCCAGATACACGGCACCCCCGAAAATCCAGCCAATCACACCAATAGGGATTGTTGGGTGTTAAAGCAGGCAGGCAAGTTAACTGCCAAAAACAATGACAAGGGGCTGCATAGCGATGACGAGGAGGAGACTCGGCCACCGAACAATAGAGGACAGAAGGGGTTCCCCCCACAAGTGCGGACGGTGAACATGATATACGCAACCCACATACCCAAAAGGGAGCGGAAGCGTGCACTAAGGGACGTATATGCGATGGAGCCAGTCGCCCCAAAGTTCAATCCGTGGTCCTCCTGCCCGATCACTTTTGATTGAAGGGACCACCCCACTAGCACCCGCCATGGCGGATTCGCCGCATTGGTTCTAGACCCAATTGTTGACGGATTTCACCTCACTAGAGTCCTGATGGACGGCGGCAGCAGCCTGAACCTGCTTTATCAGGATACAGTGTGCAAGATGGGCATAGACCCCTCAATGATTAAACCCACAAAGACGACCTTCAAAGGCGTCATACCAGGTGTAGAGGCCAATTGTACAGGCTTAGTTACACCTGAAGTGGTATTCGGATCACCGGATAACTTCCGAAGCGAGGAGTTAATCTTCGACATAGTCCCGTTCCGCAACGGCTATCACGCACTGCTCGGACGAACCACATTTGCAAAGTTCAATGCGGTACCGCACTACGCATACCTCAAGCTCAAGATGCCAGGCCCTCGAGGAGTCATTACGGTCGATGGAAACGCCGAACGCTCTCTCCGAACGGAGGAGCATACAGTGGCTCTCGCGGCGGAAGTACAAAGCAGCCTCTCAAGGCAATTCTCGAGTCCGGCTGTTAAGCGGCCGGACACCATCAAGCGCGCCCGGAGTAACCAACAACAAGACCGACTGGCACGTTCCGAGCACGCGTAGCAATGCGGGCCCAACCCCAGCCCTCGCGAAATTGCGAAACCAGTACTACGCGTACATAATTACGCTCTGGAAATACCATGGGCATAGGGGGACGGGCACGACCACGGCAAGACCAGAGGGGCGGCTCAACCGCACCAGGGGCTCCCAATTGTGTCATTCTTTTTTTCTCTTACTTTCAGGACTCCTTTCTCAAGAAGCCCTGTCCGACAGTAGAATTGCTGAACACACAATGCAACAGCCAGGGAAGCAGAAAGCTACGACGAGTGTCTAGGTGGTCTCTATAACGAGCGGTATACTTGTTTTACACATTATCCCGCAGCTCTCTCCTGGAGGGCGACATGTCAAATAGTCCCGTCCCTTGCTTATCGCACTATTTGTATCGTTCTGCTTTTACTGTAGCTTTTTTGAATAAACAATGCATAGCTTTTTGCCTATTATTGCATTCCTTTTTCTATCTATATATGTTCACTTATGACATGTTGCACCCGTATGCTTTGGTACAGCCAAAAACACCAGGGGCTTAAGTACCCCCAAATATGGTGTGATAAGTCCGAACACTTTCACAAGTGCGGCACCCCGAACTTATAGCATTATATGCATTGGCTCTGAATCATGTCTTGGGTCAATAGTTGGGTTTTCCCGGCTCCCATGTTTTGGTACCTTACGTTCTGTTATATCGGCTAAGGTAGCGCTGGGAGAACCACTGCGATTGTGCCCCGGTTGAGCTGGGTTGAGCACCTCAGTGGAGAAAGCTAAAACTAACTGTCATGATAGGGTGAGAGCCGGTAGTTGTTCGAGAGGTTTTTTCGAGTCCCTAAAGACTTATGCCGCTTAGAGCGAGGAGTCGGCTTTGTCCGGCCCAGGCGTTGATAGCGCCCCGAATTCGGTCTTCCGAATACTAGGGGCTTCGCAGAAATTTAAAATTATAGAATTCTATGGCTAAGTGGGAGTGTTCAATCATTATAGTCCGGTTGCCTTGTTCGTTGTGTTGAGTGCCTCCCTTGAAGGACCCAAGAATGGGAAAAAGAGCGCTCAAGTTTATCCCGAACACCCCAGCACTCCTGGCATGGGGGCAGAAGCCGACGACTCGCCATCCCTCAAATTTAATAAACGGCCGCACAGAAGGTAATATTTTAAATTCTCAAAGCGTTGCTTAGCACGTATGAACAAGTTTTCAAGCGTACAGGATAACAAATGCGAGTTTACTAAAAAATTACATCTTTGGAGCATTCGCCCGCTATAAGGCGGGCACCCTTCAGGACGCCCACATAATACATATCGGGCGTGTGATATTCCCTGCCCGGGGGTGGAGCGTCCGTCATAAGCTTCTCAGCGTCCATCTTGCCCCAGTGCACTTTAGCGCGGGCAAGGGCGCTACGGGCACCTTCGATGCAGACGGAGTGCTTGACGACTTCAATCCATGGACAGGCGTCCACCAGCCGCCTCACCATCCCGAAGTAGCTCTCAGGCATGGCTTCTTTAGGCCACAGCCGGACTATGAGGCCCTTCATGGCCTGTTCGGCCACCTTATGGAGCTCGACCAGCTGCTTCAGCTGGTCGCTCAAGGGCACCGGGTGTCCGGCCTCAGCATACTGAGACCAGAACACCTTCTCCGTCGAGCTCCCCTCCTCGGCCCGGTAGAAGGCGGCAACGTCGGACACACTGCGGGGCAGATCTGCGAATGCTCCTGGAGAGCTCCGGATTCGGGTAAGTAACAGGTAATTAACTTTCACGTGCTTTCTTTGCATGAAGAATGCCTTACCCGCCGCTATCTTCTTTATCGCCTCAATTTCCTGGAGGGCTTTTTGGGCTTCGGCCTTAGCGGCTTTGGCGCTCTCAAGAGCCGAGGCGAGCTCGGACTATCGAGTCTTCGAGTCACGCTCCAAACTCTCGTGTTTTTCCACGAGATCCTGGAGCTCTTGCCGCACCTCCGCCACCCGCGCCTCCTGCTTCTCTCGCTCGGTGCGTTCCGCGGCCGCATTGCTTTCGGCCTTGGACACTGCTTCCTTCAGGGTCGCCACCTCGTTCGTGGTCCGTGCAATTCTCACGTTATTCCTGTTATTTTTTGCAACCACATTTTTTATATACTCCCATAAGGTATTACTTACCTTCTTTGTCCTCAAGCAGCTTCTTGGCAAGGCCGAGCTCGCTCTCGGACCGCTCGAGGTTCTGCTTCAATGCATTGACCTCCACAGTCAGTGCGGCAGAGGTCAGTAGCGCAGCCTGCATTCCCATATTGACATGCTTATGTTAGACTCCTGCGTATATCTTTTTAGATCCTCAGTTCGGCTTTTCTTTCCGAACACCAAACTGAGCATCAGGGGCTACTGTCTATGCGGTAATATTTTTAAATATCTTAACTACATACCTCAAAGCCTGTTAGAAGGCTGGCACATGCTTCAGTCAGCCCGCTCTTGGCGGACTAAACTTTCTGGATCACCGCACTCATAATAGTGTGGTGCTCCTCGTCGATGGAGGCGCCGTTAAGCGCCTCCAGCAAATTATCCAGCGCCTCCAGTTGGACGGAGGTCACCGGTGTCGCAGTCTCGCCCTTCTTACGAAGGGGCCGCCCGCCGGACTCCGGAACCACTGAAGGTTCCGGTACGGAGTACGGCCCATGGCCGAACTCAGAACCCTTCGGGGTTTGATCCCCCTCGTGCCCAAATTCCGGGAGGTTGCCTTGCGGCACCTCCGGGACCTCCTCCTCCTGGCTGGGCCCCTTTTGGGACCCCACCTCAGCGTCGTCAGCGCGAGGAGAGGAGGCGGTCGGAAGTGAAGTGCTATTCACGTCTGACGGAGCCAGGGAGCCGCTCGTGGAAGTGTCGAGCCCGTCCTTGGGCGGGCTACAGGATTGTATTCGGCATTAGGAGATTCCATGCGACAAATGAAACGCCATGAGTTATTCTGGTATCCGGACACTTACGACGTCCCAAGGGCTTAGCCCTCGGTGGCCACTCCTCTTCGCCATCATCGGCGTTGGTGGAGTAGTCCGGATGAAGGGTCCTCCCCTTCTTGGACTCTCCGGCCTCCCCAGTTGGGGAGGCCTTCCTTTTCTTCTCTCCCCCCGCTGGGGGAGAGGTCTCTTTTTTCTCCTCCTCGTCTTCGCGGGAGGAGTCCGCCTCGGAGTCATCGGACGATGAGTCCGATAACACCTGACGCCGGGAGCTCTTCCGGGTTCCCGTGGCCTTCTTCCTGGCCTTCTTCTCCAGCACGACGTAAGGTGCCGGAACCAGCAGCCCCATCAATCGGGCGTCCGCTGGGTATTCTGGCAAGGGAGCCGGACAGTTAACCTGCCCGGACTTCTTTTGCCAGGCCTGTCAAAGTTAAGGGAGTTTAGATCCCGCATAGAGTCAAACTATGGAAAATAAGTGTCCTGTAAAGGGTAAAATAGCTTACCTTGCCGGCTTGACACCGCGAGCTGAATCCGCGATCTTCGGTAGCGGATGCGGGAGCCTCGGCGCCCTTGAACAACACCTCCCAGGCATCTTCGTACGTAGTGTCGAAGAGCCTGCTCAAGATTTGGTGTTGTGCCGGATCAAACTCCCACAAGCTGGAGGCCCGTTGTTGGCACGGGAGGATCCGACGGATGAGCATGACCTGGACTACGTTGACGAGCTTGATCTTCTTGTTCACAAGGTTTTGGACGCGGGTTTGGAGTCCGGTCAGCTCTTCCGAATTACCCCATGTCAGGCCCTTCTCTTTCCAGGAGGTGAGCCATGTGGGGATGCCAGATCGGAACTCGGGGGCCGCTGCCCATTCAGGGTCATGCGGCTCGGTGATGTAGAACCATGCCGATTGCCACCCTTTGATGGTTTCCACGAAGGAGCCCTCGAGCCATGTAACGTTGGGCATCTTGCCCACCATGGCACCTCCACACTCCGCCTGCTGGCCCCCCACTACCTTCGGCTTGACATTGAAGGTCTTCAGCCATAAGCCGAAGTGGGGCTTGATGCGGAGGAAGGCCTCGCACACGACGATGAACGCCAAGATGTTGAGGACGAAATTCGGGGCCAGATCATGGAAATCCAGGCCGTAGTAGAACATGAGCCCCCGGATAAATGGGTGAAGTGGAAAACCTAGTCCGCGGAGGAAGTGGGTGAGGAACACCACCCTCTCATGGGGCCCGGGGGTGGGGATGAGCTGCCCCTTGTCGGGGAGCCAATGCGCGATGTCGCTGGACAAGTATCCGGCCTTTCGCATTCTCTTGATGTGCCCCTCCGTGAAGGAGGTGGCCATCCACTTGCCTCCCGCCCCGGACATGGCTGGAGAAGGTTGAGGGAAGATGTGCGGACTTGGGCGCTGGAGCTTGAGTGTGCGAAAATGGATAAGCAAAGGAGGAAGAAGGCGTAGGTAAAAAGGTGGATCCTTTTCCCCTTATATGGACGGATGAAGCTATGCGTCCCCACCAGCCTAGTAAAACTCGCTTATCTCCCAAGCGTCGTAATCAATGGCGCGGTTGGGTTACCCATGCCCGTATTGATGAGAATCCCAAAATAAGGGGACACGATCTCTGCTTTGACAAGACGTGCCAAGGAAACCGCCTCGCTAAATGCGCTGAGGTGGGAGAGTAAAAACGATTCTAATAAAGGCTTGGCCGTGGTGTGATGTCACGCCACGAAATACATCAGTAGATTGAATTTATGTGAATATTATTCTCTCTACGGTGGTATGTGGAACTTATTTTGCAGAGCCGGAACACTATCCTTGTGTTCAAAATCTTCTATGAAGTATTCGGAGGAGGAACCGGCCTTACAATGCCGAAGACAATATGCGCGCCGGACTTTTCGTCATTGAAGCCTGGTTCAGGGGCTACTGAGGGAGTCCCGGACTAGGGGGTGTCCGGATAGCCGAACTATCATCTTCGGCCGGACTCCTAGACTATGAAGATACAAGACTGAAGACTCTGTCCCGTGTCCGGATGGGACTTTCCTTGGGGTGGAAGGCAAGCTTGGCGATACGGATATGTAGATCTCCTACCATTGTAACCGACTCTGTGTAACCCTAACCCTCTTCGGTGTCTATATAAACCGGAGGGTTTTCGTCCGTAGGACGAACAACAATCATACCATAGGTTAGCTTCTAGGGTTTAGCCTCTCTGATCTCGTGGTAGATCTACTCTTGTACTACCCATATCATCAATATCAATCAAGAAGGAGTAGGGTTTTACCTCCATCGAGAGGGCCCGAACCTGGGTAAAACATCGTGTCCCTTGTCTCCTGTTACCATCCGCCTAGACGCACAGTTCGGGACCCCCTACCCGAGATCCGCCGGTTTTGACACCGACAGTTGTCAAGACAACTTCATGAAGACACGATGATGGAGATCATGGTGACATGCCGGTGACGAAGGTGATCATGCGGTGCCTCAAAGATGGAGATCAAAGTCACAAGATGATATTGGCCATATCATGTCACTTTATGATTTGCATGTGATGTTTGTCATGTTTACATCTTATTTGCTTAGAACGACGGTGGCATAAATAAGATGATCCCTCACTAAAATTTCAAGAAAGTGTTCCCCCTAACTATGCACTGTTGCGAAAGTTCGTTGTTTCAAAGCACCACGTGATGATCAGGTGTGATAGATTCTAACGTTCACATACAACGGGTGTAAGCCAGATTTACACGTGCAAAACACTTAGGTTGACTTGATGAGCCTAGCATGTACGAACATGGACTCAGAACACAAGAGACCAAAAGGTTAAACATGAGTCGTATAGTAGATACGATCAACATGAAGATGTTCACCGATGATGACTAGTCCGTCTCACGTGATGATCAGACATGACCTAGTTGACTCGAATCATGTGTCACTTAAATGTCTAGAGGGATGTCTATCTGAGTGGGAGTTCATTAAGTAATTTGATTAGATTAAATTAATTATCATGAACATAATCTAAAATATCTTTACAATATGTCTTGTAGATCAAATGGCCCATGCTAATGTTACCCTCAACGTCAGCGCGTACCTAGAGAAAACAAAGCTGAAAGATGATGGTAGCAACTATAGGGACTGGGTCCAAAACTTCAGGATCATCCTCATAGCTGCCAAGAAAGCATGTCCTTGAAGCACCGCTAGGTGATGCACCCTTTTGCCAGCAACTCAAGACGTTATGAACGCCTGGTAGTCGCATAGTGATGATTACTCGGTTTAGTGCGGCAAGCTTTACAGCTTAGAACCGGGGCTCCAAAAGTGTTTTGAGCAGCACAGAGCATATGAGATGTTCCAAGAGCTGAAAATGGTTTTCCAATCTCATACCCGGGTCGAGAGATATGAAGTCTCCGACAAGTTCTACAGTTGTAAGATGGAGGAAAATAGTTCTGTCAGTGAGCATATACTCACTATGTCTGGGTTGCACAACCGTTTGTCTCAGCTGGGAGTTAATCTTCTAGATGACTCGGTCATTGACAGGATCCTCGAGTCGCTCCCACCTAGCTACAAGAGATTTGTGATGAACTACAATATGCAAGGGGTGGAGAAGTCCATTCCTGAGTTATATTCAAGGGATAATTATATTTATGCCCCTAGTTGTGTCCCACTCGTCTGTTTTATCCCTAATTCCCGAAAGTCACCTGTTCTGTCCAAGTCACTTTGCTCCTCTTATGCTTTTGCCCTTTGACCATTTGACCGTCAGTTTGAAAACTTCATAACTAATTCATACTAAATCAGAAAAATGCAAATAAGATAGCAAAATGTTCAGAAAAACATCACCTATATGTTAGTGTCATTTGCATTCATGAAAAAAGTGTTGGAAAGTGCACATCCGAGTTTTAGCTCTTTTGATACCACCATGAATAGTGAACTCTAAGAACATTCAAAAAATCCAAAAAACATGGTGGCAAAGAACAACAAATGTTCTAAGTGCTTTCCAAGTTTCATTAGGGAACGACATTCGTGGAAGTAGTGGCAAAAAATAATCTATTTTGGAGTGCTGATTGTTTTTTTTGCTGCGACACCCATGAATGTTATTCCCTGATGAAACTTGGCAGGCACTTAAAACATTTGTCATTCTTTGCCACCAATTTTTTTGATTTTTTTGAACTTTTTTTTGATTTTAATATTCATGGTGGTAGCCTAAGAGCTAAAACTCAGATGGGCAATTTCCAACACTTTTTTCATGAATGCAAATGACACTGACATATAGGTGATGTTTTTCTGAACATTTTGGTATCTTATTTGCATTTTTCTAATTTAGTATGAATTAGGTATGAAGTTTTCAAACTGACGGTCAAACGGTCAAAGGGCAAAAGCATAAGAGGAGCAAAGTGACTTGGACAGAACCGGTGACTTTTGGGAATTATGGGTAAAACAGACGAGTGGGACACAACTAGGGGCATAAATCTAATTATCCCTATATTCAATGTTGAAATCAGCAGAGGTGGAAATCAAAAAGGAGCATCAAGTGTTGATGGTGAATAAGACCACTAGTTTGAAGAAAGGCAAGGGTAAAAAGAACTTCAAGAAGGACGGCAAGGAGTTGCCGCGCCCGGTAAATCAGTTGTCGGGAAGAAGCCAAACAATGGACCCAAGCCCGACACTCAGTGCTTTTATTGCAAGGGAAATGGTCACTAGAAGCGGAACTGCCCCAAGTACTTAGCGGATAAGAAGGCCGGCAACACCAAAGGTATATGTGATATACATGTTATTGATGTGTACCTTACCAGCGCTCTTAGTAGCTCCTGGGTATTTGATACTAGTGCGGTTGGTCATATTTGTAACTCAAAACAGGAGCTGCGGAATAAGTGGAGACTAGCGAAGGACGAGGTGACGATGCGAGTCGGGAATGGTTCCAAGGTCGATGTGATCGCCGTCGGCACGCTACCTCTACATTTACCCACGGGATTAGTTTTAAACCTCAATAATTGTTATTTAGTGCCAGCTTTGAGCATGAACATTGTATCTGGATCTCGGTTAATGCGAGATGGCTACTCATTTAAATCCGAGAATAATGGTTGTTCTATTTATATGAGAGATATGTTTTATGGTCATGCCCCGTTGGTTAATGGTTTATTCTTACTGAATCTCAAACGTGATGTTACACATATTTATAGTGTGAATACCAAAAGATGTAAGATTAATAATGATAGTCCCACATACTTGTGGCACTGCCGCCTTGGTCACATTGGTGTCAAACGCATGAAGAAACTCCATGTAGATGGAATTTTGGAGTCTCTTGATTATGAATCATTTGACACGTGCGAACCATGCCTCATGGAAAAAATGACCAAGACTCCATTCTCCAGAACAATGGAGCGAGCATCCAACTTGTTGGAAATAATACATACTGATAAGTGCAGTCCAATGAGCGTTGAGGCTCGCGGTGGCTATCATTATGTTCTCACCCTTACTGATGACTCAAGTATATATGGGTATGTCTACTTAATGAAACACAAGTCTGAGACCTTTTAATAGTTCAAGGAATTTCAGAGTGAGTTGGAGAATCAATGTGACAGGAAAATAAAGTTCTTACGATCAGATCATGGAGGAGAATATTTGAGTCACGAGTTTGGTACACACTTAAGGAAATGTGGAATTGTTTCACAACTCACGCCACCTGGAACACCTTAGTGTAATGGTGTTTCCGAACGTCGTAATCGCACTCAATTGGATATGGTGCGATCTATGATGTCTCTTACCGATTTACCGCTATCATTTTGGGGTTATGCTTTAGAGATAGACGCATTCACTTTAAATAGGGCACCATCTAAATCCGTTGAGACGACACTGTATGAATTATTGTTTGGGAAGAAACCTAAGCTGCCATTTAAAAATGTTTGGGGATGCGATGCTTATGTCAAGAAATCAACCTGAGAAGCTCGAATCCAAGTCGAAAAATGCGTCTTCATAGGATACCCTAAGGAAACCATTGGGTATACCTTCTACCTCAGATCCGAAGGCAAGATCATTGTTGCCAAGAACGGATCCTTTCTGGAGAAAGAGTTTCTCTCAAAAGAAGTAAGTGGGAGGAAAGTAGAACTTGATGAAGTACTGCCTCTTGAACCGGAAAGTAGCACAGCTCAGGAAGATATTTTTGTGGTGCCTGCACTGACTAGAGAGGAAGTTAATGATGATGATCACGAAACTTCAGATCAAGTTACTACTGAACTTCTTAGGTCCAGAAGGACACGTTCCACACCAGAATGGTATGGCAACACTGTCCTGAAATCATGTTGTTAGACAACGGTGAACCTTCGAACTATGAAGAAGCGATGGTGAGCCCGGATTCCAACAAATGACTTGAAGCCATGAAATCCGAGATAGGATCCATGTATGAAAACAAAGTATGGACTTTGACAGACCTGCCTGATGATCGGCAAGCCATAGAAAATAAATGGATCTTTAAGAAGAAGACTAACGCGGATGGTAATGTGACCGTCTATAAAGCTCAGCTTGTCGCTAAGGGTTATCGACAAGTTCAAGGGGTTGAATATGATGAGACTTTCTCACCCGTAGCGAAGCTGAAGTCCGTCCGAATCATGTTAGTAGTTGCCGCATTCTATGATTATGAGATATGGCAAATGGACATCAAAACGGCATTCCTTAAGGAAGAATTGTATATGATGCAGCCAGAAGGTTTTGTTGATCCTAAGAATGCTGACAAGGTGTGCAAGCTCCAGCGCTCCATCTATGGGTTGGTGCAAGCATCTCGGAGTTGGAACATTCACTTTAATGAAATGATCAAAGCGTTTGGGTTTGTGCAGACTTATGGAGAAGCCTATGTTTACAAGAAAGTGAGTGGGAGCTCTGTAGCATTTCTCATATTATATGTGGATGACATACTATTGATGGGAAATGATATATAACTTTTGGAAAGCATAAAGGCCTACTTGAATAAGTGTTTTTCAATGAAGGACCTTGGAGGAGCTGCTTACATATTAGGCGTCAAGATCTATAGAAGAAGTTCAATATGGATCAGTCCAAGAAGGGGTTCTTGCCTGTATTGCAAGGTGTGAAATTGAGCACGACTCAATGCCCGACCTCGGCAGAAGATAGAGAAAACATGAGTGTCATACCCGACCATGGTATTTTGCAAAGCACATACCTTGATAAGATATTGAAGAAGTTCAATATGGATCAGTCCAAGAAGGGGTTCTTGCCTGTATTGCAAGGTGTGAAATTCAGCACGACTCAATGCCCGACCTCGGCAGAAGATAGAGAAAAGATGAGTGTCATCCCCTATTCCTCAACCATAGGGTCTATTATGTATGCCATGTTGTGTACTAGACCTGATGTGAACCTTGCCGTAAGTTTGGTAGGGAGGTACCAAAGTAATCCCGGCATGGAACACTGGACATCGGTCAAGAATATCCTGAAGTACCTGAAAAGAACTAAGGATATGTTTCTCGTTTATGGAGGTGACGAAGAGCTCGTCGTAAAGGGTTACGTCAATGCCAGCTTCGACACAGATCTGGATGACTCCAAGTCACAAACTGGATACGTGTACATTTTGAATGGTGATGTCTACTACGCAACCTTTTTCTTGTAGACGTTGTTGGTCCTCCAAGTGCAGAGGTTTGTAGGACACTAAAAAATTTCCTTCAAGTGGATGACCTAAGGTTTATCAATCCGTGGGAGGTGTAGGATGAAGATGACCCTGCAACCAAATAACAAAGAGTCTCTTGTGTCCCCAACACACCCAATACAATGGTAAATTGTATAGGTGCACTAGTTCGGCGAAGAGATGGTGATACAAGTGCAATATGGATGGTAAATATATGTTTTTGTAATATTAAAATATGAAAACAGCAAGGTAACTAAGGATAAAAGTGAGCACAAACGATATTGCAATGCTAGGAAACAAGGCCTAGGGTTCATACTTTCACTAGTGCAAGTTCTCTCAACAATAATAACATAATTGGATCATATAACTATCCCTCAACATGCAACAAAGAGTCACTCCAAACTCACTAATAGCGGAGAACAAACGAATAGATTATGGTAGGGTACGAAACAACCTCAAAGTTATTCTTTCTGATCGATCTATCATAGAGTTCGTACTAGAATAACACCTTAAGACACAAATCAACCAAAACCCTAATGTCACCTAGATACTCCAATGTCACCTCAAGTATCCATGGGCATGATTATACGATATGCATCACACAATCTCAGATTCATCTATTCAAACCAACACAAAGTATTTCAAAGAGTGCCCCAAAGTTTCTACCGGAGAGTCAAGACGAATACGTGTGCCAACCCCTATGGATAGATTCATTGAACCCACAAGTTGATCACCAAAACATACATCAAGTAGATCACGTGAATATCCCATTATCACCACAGATAAGCATGGCAAGACATACATCAAGTGTTCTCAAATCCTTCAAGACTCAATCCGACAAGATAACTTCAAATGGAAAACTCAATCCATTACAAGAGAGTAGAGGGGGAGAAACATCATAAGATCCAACTATAATAGAAAAGCTCACGATACATCAAGATAGTATCACCTCAAGAACACGAGAGAGAGAGAGAGAGAGATCAAACACATAGCTACTGGTACATACCCTCAGCCCTAAGGGTGAACTACTCCCTCCTCGTCATGGAGAGCGCCGGGATGATGAAGATGGCCACCCGTGATGGATCCCCCCTCCGGCAGGGTGCCGGAACAGGGTCCCGAGAGGTTTTTCGTGGCTACAGAGGCTTGCGGCGGCGGAACTCACGATCTAGGTTATTTTCTGGAGGTTTCAGTCTTTATGGGAATTTTTGGCGTAGGTCTCACGTCAGGGGGGTTTCCGGGCTATCCACGAGGCAGGGGGGCACGCCCAAGGGAAGTGGGTGCGCGGGCCACCCTCGTGGGCAGCCCGGGACTCTCCTGGCCCAACTCTTTCACTCTAGGGGCTTCTTTTGGTCTACAAAAAAATTTCAAAAATTGGCACGTCAATTGGACTCTGTTTGGTATTCCTTTTCTGTAAAACTCAAAAACAAGGAAAAAACAGAAACTGACACTGGGCTCTAGGTTAATAGGTTAGTCCCAAAAATGATATAAAAGTGTATAGTAAATCCCATAAACATCCAAAATAGGTAATATAATAGCATGGAACAATCAAAAATTATAGATACATTGGAGACGTATCAAGCATCCCCAAGCTTAATTCCTGCTCGTCCTCGAGTAGGTAAATGATAAAAACAGAATTTTTGATGTGGAATGCTTCCTAGCATATTTCTCAATGTAATTTTCTTTATTGTGGCATGAATGTCCAGATCCAAATGATTCAAGACAAAAGTTCATATTGACATAAGAAATAGTAATACTTCAAGCATACTAACAAAGCAATCATGTCTTCTCAAAATAACATGGTTAACGAAAGCTATCCCTACAAAATCATATATTCTGGCTATGCTCTATCTTCATCACACAAAGTATTTAATCATGCACAACCCCGATGACAAGCCAAGCAATTGTTTCATACTTTAATATTCTCAAACTTTTTCAACTTTCACGCAATACATGAGCGTGAGACATGGACATAGCACTATATGTGGAATAGAATGGTGGTCGTGGAGAAGACAAAAAGGGAGAAGATAGTCTCACATCAACTAGGCGTATCAACTAGACAAAAAGGGATTGCCATGCAACAGATGCACTAGAGCTATAAGTGTATGAAAGCTCAAAAACAAACTAAGTGGGTGTGCATCCAACTTGCTTGCTCACGAAGACCCAGAGCATTTTGAGGAACCCCATCATTGGAATATACAAGCCAAGTTCTATAATGAAAAATTCCCACTAGTATATGAAAGTGACAACATAGGAGACTCTCTATCATGAAGATCATGGTGGTGCTACTTTGAAGCACAAGTGTGGTAAAAGCATAGTAGCATTGTCCCTTCTCTCTTTTTCTCTCATTTTTTTATTTGGCCTTTCTCTTCTTCTTTTTTTATTTGGCCTTTCTCTATTTTTTTGTAAAGTCCGAAGTTTCATCCCGACTTGTGGGGGAATCATAGTCTCCATCATCCTTTCCTCACTTGGGACAATGCTCTAATAATGAAGATCATCACACTTCTATTTACTTACAACTCAAGATTACAACTCGATACTTAGAACAAGATATGAATCTATATGAATGCCTCCGGTGGTGTACCGGGATATGAAATGAACTAAGAGTGACACGTATGGAATTATGAGGGTGGCTTTGCCACAAATACGATGTCAACTACATGATCATGCGAAGAGCAATATGACAATGATGATGCGTGTCATAATAAACGGAATGGTGGAAAATTGCATGGCAATATATCTCAGAATGGCTATGTAAATGCCATAATAGTTAGGTATGGTGGCTGTTTTGAGGAAGGTATATGGTGGGTGTATGGTACCGGCGAATGTTGCGCGGCACAAGATAGGCTAGCAATGGTGGAAGGGTGAGAGTGCGTATAATCCATGGGCTCAACATTAGTCATAAAGAACTCCTATACTTGTTGAAAAAATCTACAAGTCTTTGAAAACAAAGTACTACACGCATGCTCCTATGGGGATAGATTGGTAGGAAAGAACCATCGCTCGTCCCCGACCGCCACTTGTAAGAAAGACAATCAAAATTATGCTCCAACTTCATCACAAAGCGGTTCACCATACGTGCATGCTACGGGAATCACAAACTTCAACACAAGTATTCCTCAAATTCATAATTACTCCACTAGCATGACTCTAATATCACCATCCTCATATCTCAAAACAATTATCAAGCATCAAATTGATCATAGCATCCAATTCACTTTCTATGATAGTTTTTATTATACCCAACTTGGATGCCCATCATTCTAGGACCAATTTTATAACCATAGCAACTACCATGTTGTTCTAAAGGACTCTCAAAATAATATAAGTGAAGCATGAGAGATCAATACTTTCTACAAAATAAAACCACCGCCGTGCTCTGAAAGATATAAGTGAAGTGCTAGAGCAAAAGACAAACTACTCCAAAAGATATAAGTGAAGCACATAGAGTATTCTAATAAATTCCAAATCATGTGTGTCTCCCCCAAAAGTTGTGTACAGATAGGATGAGTGTGGCAAACTAAAAAGCAAAGACTCATATTATACAAGACGCTCCAAGCAAAACACATATCATGTGGTGAATAAAAATATAGCTCCAAGTAAACTTGCCGATGAATGAAGACGAAAGAGGGGATGCCATCCGGGGCATCCCCAAACTTAGGCTCTTGGTTGTCCTTGAATATTAACTTGGGGTTCCATGGGAATCCATAAGCTTAGGCTCTTGCCACACCTTATTCCATAGTCCATCGAATCTTTACCCAAAACTTGAAAACTTCACAACACAAAACTCAACAGAAAACTCATAAGCTTCGTTAGTATAAGAAAATAAATCACCACTTAGGTACTGTTGTGAACTCATTCTAAATTCATATTGGTGTTAAACCTACTGTATTCCAATTTCTCTATGGTTCATACGCTCTGATACTACTCATAGATTCATCAAAATAAGTAAAAAACACATAGAAAGCAGAATCTGTCAAAAACACAATAGTCTATAGTAATCTGTATCATTCGAATACTTATGTAACTCCAAAAATCCTACAAAATTAGGAAAACCTGAGACATTTGTGTACAATCCAGATCAGAAATAATCAGATCAAAATAACGTTTTTGTGAATTATCAAAACTAATTTACTGGGTGCAAAAGTTTCTGATTTTCAGCAGGATCAACACAACTATCACCGTAAGCTATCCTAAAGGTCTTACTTGGCACTTTATTGAAACAAAAGCTATAAAACATGATTACTACAGTAGCATAATCATGTGGACACACAAAAACAGTAGGGGTAAATATTGGGTTGACTCCCAACAACCGCTTTTCTTTAATGCCTTTCTAGCTAGGCATGATGATGACAATGATGCTCACATAAAAGATAAGAATTGAAACATAACAGGAGCATCATGAAGCATATGACTAGCACATTTAAGTCTAACCCACTTCCTATGCATAGGAATTTTGTGAGCAAACAACTTATGGGAACAACAATCAACTAGCATAGGAAGGCAAAACAAGCATAACTTCAAGATTTTAAGCACATAGAGAGGAAACTTGATATTATTGCAATTCCTACAAGTATATATTCCTCCCTCATAATAATTTTCAGTAGCATCATGAATGAATTCAACAATATAACCAGCACCTAAAGCATTCTATTCATGATCTACTTGCATAGAAAATTTACTACTCTCCACATAAGCAAAATTCTTCTTATTCGGAATAGTGGGAGTATCATAAGAGACTTGAATACTATAAATTGTTTCCACATTAAAAGAGTAATGTTCAGAAAAAGGATAATCATAATCATGACAAGTTTTACAATTATGATCATGTCAGGACCCCGACTCGATGTCACATCGATCTAGCCGGTAACACCTCATATCCCTTTGCGGCCTCACGCACGGTATCCCCACGGGTGTCGCCTTACTTTTGCCCGGGACCGTTTGCGCCTTTTGGCTCACGTATATGATAGTGTCGCTAGCATCCATATGATAAGGAGCCCGGGCTGACATGACTAGTCGTAAACCCAAAGTGGCACAGACTTACAGGGACAGGCATCCATGACCCAGCTTCGAACGTGTCGGTCATCAGCAAGTGGGTCCGGGCTGTAGCACTGGGCTAGCAGGACTCCGGTAAACCGGGCTGTAGCGGGCTAACAGGACTCCGGTACTCAAAGCGTGACATTTCCCCGAAGGGACAGACACAGGAACGAAGAAGGACACATGCCGGCCAGCCTAGGTGTTCCAGAGCAGTAGCA